>NW_027468674.1:27923291-28080791 GCF_046254945.1 Alosa pseudoharengus | reverse complement strand
TGCATGAGTCTTTCTAAGAAAGAATTTTTTTTTTTTTTTTTTAAGGAAATATTGTTCATTCCAGAGTTCTTTCAGCATAATATGCTCGCCACATGTCAAGTGCATATGGTTTGTTCTACTAATGGGCTGTGTTGTTCACACCTGGTTGTTGATGTTGCTTTCTCTTAGGCTTTGCTTGTTGTGTATTTTACACCCTTAGATGTCTTGGGTGGTTTTAAGGTGGTTTATGTGGATACCTGTGCATTGTGTAGAACTGATAGTCCTTCAAGGACATTTGTATTTCATGCATTTATTCATAAAGACCAGAGACAGACTACAGGGAATAATATATGGAAAAAGAATATGTAGCCAGCCGAACACTGGGTCCAGTAAGAGAAAGCTGTTCGATTCTCATATTGAAAAGCTTTCACTGCTTGTCTTTCATGTCAGTTAACCACACAAAGTACTCTTTGAAAAGTTTTCTATAGAAAAAAAAAGAGTAATTTCTCGACCCATACAAGTTAGGGGGTTTATTACGATCAGTGGTGTTGAAATGGCTCATGCACAAAGACATAATTTTCTCAAACTTTTCCAGTGTCCCTCTTTTTTGCCCTCTCGCCCCCTCTCTCTCCCTTTCTATCCCTTTCTCTCTCTCTCTCTCTCTCTTTGGCCCTCCCTCTGCCGTCCTGAGTTGTTCTATTCTGGCTGGGGTTCCATTGTCCTCATCTTGATGCGGGTAGAATGAACCAGCAGGGGAGAGAGTGAGAGAGAGAGAGAGAGAGAGAGAGAGAGCTGTGATTCGCATAGACCTCCGGCCGCCAACCTTCTCCACAATCCATGGAGGCATTTCCCCCGAACAATATCCAGCTTCCTGCTTTCCCCCATCTAACAGCGGCCTCACAATGGCAGAGCCCTGCCAGCCAATCAGTGCCAGCTGCAGCTGGGAAGGGAAAATCTATTCTCCCCGTTAAACTCGTCTCCGGCTTCCCAGCGACCGCCTGAAAGCGTCCCAACCCACCCCCCTCCCTCCCTCCCCCCTGTCCACTCCATTCAGACATGCGGCCTTAATTCAATCATTTCTGTCCTGCTGGCTCCGTACATGTTGTTCTCGTGCGGCGTGCGGCCAGGGGAGGGAGTGCGAGTCGTCATTTGTGAAATAACGCTCACTTTCACGGCAATGTGTGGCGAGTCAAAAGTTAATGACCGCTGTCATTTATGTACGTTTCAAGTGGCTGCCGGGGGAGTGCGCAAGGAGTTTGGTTTCTATTTTTCGATTGTGATATTTTCGATTTCCTCTGCTCTGAAAGATGCATTAGGTACACATACAGTACAGCAGGAGTAACATCATTTAATTCCACAGTTCTATTTATGTATTACATATTCCCATTTTCCATAAGGTAGCCTACAAAAGTTGTCCTTATTTCCTTTCCTTATATAAATATAAGGAAATTGAATTTACTTGAGTGCCCTTGATTGAGTATGTTAATTAACGACTAAATTCTCCATTGTTTCTGGCAATGTTTGCAGGGACAGGAAATGCTCGAGAGTGAAAAGGCACTAGCGGAGGACAGGGAAAATATCTTGCAAATAGGAAATCACTTCTGTTGTTATCTGCATCAACAAACTAGGCTAGTCTAATGAATGCCATTAGCATTCAGGTTCATTAATGAGCAAGAGCAAGCCATTAGGAGCATAAAGGCGATAACTTCATTCATTAGACCAGGGGGCAGTTACTGTAAAGATAATTGTTTTTGCAAGCGACAAGAGCCAAAACATAATGGCTGCAATAACAACCGATCACTTGTTTATCCGTCATTTACAAATAGTGCTTGATAAGAAGTTAAGAGTTCATCTGTCCCTCTTGACTGATAACATACTCAATGCAATAGAGTCAATATGTTAGGCCTTACATTTACTTAATATTTGCATAACCTATATCATGGGTTTGGTAACATGTCCCTTTAATAAAAGGTTATAATAGGTTAAAAATGAATTAAGGTCTACATTACTTGGACAGAAATTATTTAAGATGTTGAATATCCTTTTTATGGTATTTTCCTTGACACATTTTTAGTTAATAGTTCTGATACATTTGACCTTTTTTTTTTACCTTTGTAGCTTTGTGTTGGCTTGACCGTATTATTTAGTAAAAGTCATCACTGACCAAATGTTTTCATATAACAGATTATTTTTTATTAGACATTTGGCAGCTACCCCATATCATGGCCTCGATAAAAGAAGCCCCATAAGGTTATAAATCCCGCCTGATGTAATGCTTTATTGCACGCTGGGTGTCGTGAAATTCTTGGCCTCTTAATCAAATCTATAATTTTATAATAAGGCATCCCTTATGTAGTTCAATATTACATGTAGGGGTTTATTATATTCAGTGTCATTTGAAGCAGCTCATTGGAAACCATGTCTTCCTAGGAAACAGTAATCGGTAATATCTTCCCTGTGCGTTTGTCTGTGTAATTTCAGTGGAGTGTCAATGTTATTATCAGTGCTTTTGTCACTGCAGTCAGCGGCCAGTAGGGCTGTCTTGTCATGACAGCATCTGAGGAGAGAAACAGAGAGACTCGAAGAGTGAGTTGAGAATTCAAAATTCCTGTCTTGTCTAAATCTCTTACATGACCACCTAATGTGGCGCGATAAAGAAGCCTCTCCGGGATTATTGTGAATGTGTGAAGCGCACACTGTCTGACTCCTCTGGTGAAGTCTTTTTAAACCTCTTTCTCTTTCATGGGCCTTGTGGAGAGACTGATCAAAGTTAAAGAGAGCGAATGTCAATCTAAAGATAAATATGAAAAGCAAGCATTGATGGGACTAATGAGGAGTCCACACGTTTCAGCACCATGGACAGCGCCGGCCAATGTGAGCTCTGTTTCTGTTGATAGTTCTTGAATGGAGTGCCTATGCAAACATTTACATACTGTGTATGCAATTTTGTGTAGGCCTATTGTACAATTTCCCTTTAGGGATGAATACATTATATCTATCTATCTATATCTATTTAAACATATAGATCCAGAGCGAGAGAGAGAGAGAGAGAGAGAGAATTACATTAGGAATGGATTTTTGTTTTTAAATTTGGATGCCACAGAAGAACTGGATACTCAGTGACGTTTACATAATTTGACTCTCAGCGAATCCCCAAGACATTATGGGGTTTGACAGGGATTTCATTATATGATCACCTGAGGCGACGTTCCAACCCATTAAGTACAGCTGAAGTAGGCTACAACAGTGGTCTAGTACCAGTTCTTTGCTGTACGCCAACTGATCCATGTCCATGTGGAATATTTGCGCCCATACTATTTATGAATACTATTTAAGTAAACTGTCGAATATTGTGGACAGGAAAGAGCCTTTGTGTGTGATGATGAGTTTGAGAAATGTTGTATTGACATATGTTTGTAGTGTAGGCTACACTTTAAAATCGGACACTTCAAAGCAAATTCTTACACACACTAACACAGAAGAGAATGATCAAACGATCAAAGATCAAAATAACAAAGAAATAAGTAGCAGAGAACTATACATAGACAGCTTTCATAATGTACAAATTTTACTTTACAGATTGTACTAATGCTTTACTCTTTGTCATTAGTGGGTCTTCCATGCAGAAAGAACACTTTAGTTCAGCCCCTTGGTCACTTAGCACGACATCTCTTGGTGTTTATGAATGGAAAATGAACAAAAACAAATCAGATCTACGCAATGGCACCGCAATACTCTTGAGTATTCTACAAATCTAGGCTTATTAAAAATCAACACGGGTCTACAATTCAGTCAAGCAAATTCATTGACTTTTAATGGCAATTTAATTGCTTAGCCTATTGAACGTCTACTTTGTAGATAACTCAAATGCGTTTTCAATTTGTGTCGAGTATTACCTTGCCTGAGCCCAATTAGAAACACCCCGTGAGGCTTCGCGTAAACAATGCCCCTCAGTATATGCAACACAGATAAACACACCTCCTTACTCCACTACTATGCGACTGAAACAACCTTAAAACATATTAAAGCCAATTCAATCACATGTTTTCCAAGGCCGCGGAAGAGTCGAGACGAAATGAAACGCAATATGCCCCGGCAGGTGCATAAACCTCAGTTAAATTAAGAGGAACTCCGTTCACCAGCAGAATGGTGGCTGCAGACTGTTTACATAAGCTCAATGTGCAGGCAACACCCAAACCTCCTGATGCTAACCCATATCAGTTCCAGCTGTTTTCCTTTGGCACCAGATGTGCAGAGGCGGCACCCCATAAACACATCAGCAGTTGGCTGTTTCCGAGACAAACAGTTTGGCTGTTTATGGACTTGGTATGCTCTCAGTACACATTACCATACCACTCTGATATCTCCTTCTTACACCAAAAGGGTCGATGTCATTTTGCAACTAATAATATTTTTTTCATTTTGCAACTAATAGTATTTTTACCTCTTGTATAAAGACTTGACCTTAATAGGCTTTGTACACTTAACATCACACTTAAGATGAATTGTCATCAGGACTAATGGGGCACTGGCTGTCAGGCTCTGGACAACACATGATGTTTACAGATTATGCTTTATTTCACTTGATCTGGGGAAAGTATACAATCTAAAGTAAATGTAGTTTGAAAGGAAACAAAGTATGTAGACTAGAAGGATTAGTTGTCTGGTTTTGTTTTGGTCTGTTTCCATCCACAGCATGTTCTGCCAGGCTATATGGCAGTAATTCACAGCTAGAGCTACACAGACTTCTCGAAAGGAACTTATTACAGGTAATTGCATCATGCAGACTATGCTGACTTCACCAAGAGACAATATGGCGAACATGCTAAAACATGTGAGAAGGGACTGGTTTGAACGGGAAATATTCAGTAATGCGATACATACTTTGCTCTTGATGTTTTTCTCAACTAGAAATACTTTTTGCCTTTGCTACGACATGCTGTGCGGCATTAACAACCCACTCTGAGGCTGCTCCTTTTCACTCTTCTGCAACATTTATCAGCTGATGGTGTGTGACTGTGCAACTGACAGCTGCATGCAAAAGGAGTGACTTCATGCATTTTGCCACAACAGTGCTCTGCTCACTCGGGAATAATTTTCATCTGCTTGACATGACAAGCACTGCCTGGTCAATTCACACATATTGTAGGAGGTATGTGCAACTCCTCATCCTGCCAGATTGACATGAGGGGGCCGTACCATATGAGCAGACACTTAGACAATTGGTTGACAAAAGGTGGGTAATTGGCAGTTGGAAACTCAGGGAAGAAAGGGGGAAAGAAATAAAATAAGATGAAATGTCACCCTTTGTCATTTCTCACCCACTGATTGATGCACCCTTTCATTTCCCACCCGGTGCGATTTCACTTTGGGCGAGCACAATAAATAAGATAAACCCTCAAGTATCAGCGTGTGTCGTCTGAAATGAGAGATCAAATGGTCAGTTATCTCTGTCGGCTATCTGTCTCCGCTCGCGTTATGGCCACTGATCTCACAGAGAGATGAAATCCCTCTGTTCCCATCCGCTGCGTCTTTAGAGGGGCCCAGCCTGAGTGGACACGACCTGGACTGATAAATGCAGATAAGGTGTTCGGGAGAGAGGTGACACCTGTGCCACCTGGACACTCCATTTTCAGTGTCCTCCAAGTGTTAAAGTGTATCCGCTAGAAATCAGCGCACCTGTTCATGGGAGGCCTGGGCCTGCTCATCACAAGTCCCCCTCTGGCAAGGTTTAGCTCGTTTCAACTGGAGTGGAGTTTGGTTAGAATTAATTGGATTTCATGTCATTTAATACAGCCTTAATGAAAGCTTCCATCTATCAGATAGAGCCTGCTGCAACCCTGGCTATTACTATTACCGTCTTCATTTACAGTCTTCAGCATTCTACATTTATACATGGCTTTCTTGTAAACTACATGTCAGTATAGTGTTGGCAGAACGTGAAAACTTGTAATGGTGATTCATTGTTTGTTTTTTCCTAGCTGGCTTTCGATTAGCCTATTTTGTATTCTGTACACAGTAATTTAACAGTGTTAGTTGGCATTGTATATTATTTGAATTCTTATCCTCATGGTCAGATAACCCCTATCCTACAAGGAATGTTATGGAAACAGTATAGTCTCCCAAGAGGCCAAGGCATGTTAAGGATCCTCTACATCTGAGTAATAGTATGAGCTCATTGTTTATTCTGCTGGCTCTTCAGAGAAAAAGAAAAAACTTTCCCTTATCGAAGAGAAGAATTGAGCCCTTATTCAAGGAACCCCTTTGGGATGTGATGTGTATAATGCTAGAGGATGAACCATGGCTGAATTTCTTCCCCTGCCTAAATATTATAATAAACTGTCCAAAGGTTTTCCTATTAGTCTGCATGATGCATTGTAATGATTTTACATTATGTAATGGAGATGCATATTAATGGAAAATGAATCCATAGCCCAATGTCTCCTGAAATTGTGGGCTTTTATGAACACAGGCTTTCCCCTTCTACTCTTTCACACACACACACACACACACACACACACACACACACACACACACACACACACACACACAAATCTTTTTCAAAGAAATCACATTATACAGTCGGCCACACATCTACATCTGGCAACACATCGTGTCTTTATCATTCTGATGCCAGCTCGCCACGCTCGCTGATAAACGAGTTAATACAAATCAGTAAGGATGCTGAGGCTTCGCCAACTCCATTTAATACATGACACAAATTAGAAAATAAAGTGGCACAAAAGCATTAGCATTTATTCGCTAATGTTGTTTCTACCCTCCGCTTGTAATTCATTTGTAACTGTGGTCTGAAAATAATCACTGTCGATTTGAATAGCAGACCTGCCAAATTTACATTTTTTATGTTTTTAAAGATTTGTTGCCATATTTAGAGTTACATGGGGAAAGATGGAGCGCTGACTTCAATTATGCTCCGAAATCCCCCCTTTATTAAAAAGCATCTACAGAAATCGTTTTTGAAAGGGTCTGATAATCCGATGTTTTGAGATTTTGTTTCTCTCAAGTCTTATAAGATTCTGAAGACTGACTCAATTTGGTTGTTTCTGTGAGCTACACAAATGCTCACGCGCTCACTGCTGGGCTCATGGTGGGATCACATCCAACGCAGGCTCGTCTCCTTCCTCTTATATTAGGCTTCATATCTCCGTCTCAGTTCTTGAAAAGGCGGAAACGGAGGAAACCATGGACAGCTTGGGAAACATGAAACAACCTAATACTCCATTTCCCCACCACAAAGTGTGCTTAAAGCTGATCTGATTTTTTTTTGTAGGGGTGGGGGAGGATTATAAAGGATTTGGTATAGTTACTGTATAAACCCATGGGGGGTGTAATGAGGAGAAGCTTTGTAAATCTTCATAGACACAGTTTACCTGTGACAAGACATAATGAAACAAGACCTATGCAAGAGGAAAACCTATGCACACACACACACACACACACACACACAATACATGCACATTTTCACGCAGGCATACTGTCATGCACACACACATACACACACATACACACACACACACACACTAAGAGCCCTTGGGTGTAAACTGCATCTGCAGTGCTGTAGCCAGTCTGTTGGTGTGTCGTCATGTCACTGTGACATGTGGAATTGTGACAGTGCAGTTTCAGATCAGGACCACTGAAATCAACCACCACATCAATTAAAGTGATAACTGGACATCATTAACATCAATCATTTGCATGGAGAACCTTTACAATGTTAAATGCAAATATGTAACTGTTTCATTGGTCATTTTTGCCATAGTAAAGACCATCCACTTCTGGTCTCAGAAAAATGGTCATAGATCCCAGGCATTGGGAATCCATAAGCACAATACACTTGGAGAATTCTTTTCAGCAGAGGGAATCATAATTAGTGTCTCGAGGCATACACACACACAAGCCAGTGCAAAGTTATTTGGACTTCACAGCAAACAGCCCTCCTGCACTAGTCAATACCTCATCATTCTGAATCACTCACAACAAAATGCACAGCAAACAATCAGCAGCGAGCAGATAGGTGTAATCAAGGAGCCGATCACTTCAGCAAACACTTTATAGAACAAACTCTGCCTCACCCTTGCACAGTCTCCTTCATACCTGTCTGTCATATCTCACTGTGTACTGTAGACTACTCACTATACTAGCACAAAAAACCTGACCGTAAGTTTTCCCCAGTGGAACAGAAAGAGACATACATTGACAGGTGCACAGGTAAAGCGAAAGAGAGAGAGAGAGCACGATGACCTAGTTCAATGTTAAGAGACCTAAATCACATTCCCATTGCATTGAACATGGTGACAGCGGCTTTGTCACCCAGTCAGCCATCTGCTTCCACTGGCCCCAGGCCCGGCATTAGGGGTTAGTGCTGCCCCGCACAGGTTGGCCGGGGATGGAAGTGCGAACGAACGCCACAGTGGAGAGACTGGGACCTCGGCACACAGCACCAAATGGCTAGCCTCGCTTGTGTACTGTGCACCCTTATGTAATAGCCGCCATATGGATTTCAGCTCATTAACGGCTCTCAATAAGACAAAAAACACTGAAAAAAAACAACTTCCTCGCCACACCTGTTCTTGGAGATACTGTTTCTAGGGAAAATGTTTTTCAAAAGTTTGTCTGTAGAGCAGAGGTACAGTAGCACTCCTGTTGTTGTTGTTTTGTAATACCCTAGCATTTTAAAATGTATAATTAGCCAGCCTTCCTCTTATTCCATTTCCTACATGTTTTTGTCAGCATACTGCAGCAGTGATTTGTATAACAATTTCACAGCCACATCAATGCCTTGGCATGAATAATACCTCTAATGTGATTTCCACATAGTCTTATAGTCATTTCACATACTTTAACAAAATGGATTTCTCTTAACACAGGTGTATAGCTTGAGTCTTAATGGCCACAATCGAGTCTTATTATCTCAGGTAATATTAGAGGTACGCTGAGGCAATGGAGGAGACCGAGCTCTTCTCTTATGAAGCAATGATACGCTTGCATGACTTCACTGGCATTGACTGATGCATGCGTGCTGTGGTTGAGACCAGTGCTGAACACACATTGAGCAATTAATGTGTGAAAAAGTGTGAAATAGGGGGAGTGAGTTGTGTGAGAGAGAGAGAGAGAGTGAGAGAGAGAGAGAGTGCTGGAAAGGATTCCCCAGTTTAATTATGCCACTGTAGTGTTTAGTGACCGGTAACAGTTATTAAGCACAAAGAAATGATTCAAGAAGACATTAGAGTAAGTGCGATGGCTGTGCAGTGACTAATTGTTGTGAGTGGAGGGACAATGGCTGCTCTTTGCGTTTGGGGCGAGGCGGCCTTTATTGCCTGTGTGTTTCCTGAGACTGATTCAAATTAATCTCTAAAATTAGCTTCGTAAATGCCAGTAAAGTGCAGCGGCGTGCCACTCTTGAGTCCCAGCTGAACTCTGCGGTGCCCTACTGCTTGGAGAACTCGACAGTGAAAAATACAGATTGTATGGGGTAAAATGTGCATGTTTGGCACCCCGCGCACGTAACACATTCATATTCCATTTTACCACACACATTACACCCCAAATGCAGAGCTGCATCAAGGTTGAACACATGCTATTCCACCACTGCGTCACAGCAAGCATTCCACTCCGTAAAAATGAGAGATGCAGTTTAGTTGCAAATGGTCTCTGGTTCTTCCAAGGCAAAGGAGAAATCAGAAGGAAAACATATGCGGGTTTAATGTAACAAAAATATTTCCATTTATATGGCATGTGTATGATAACAGCTGGGTTTATCACCCGTGGAGTTTTTTCCTAATTATTCGCCTGGGGACAGAAGTCTGTGGCTCCCATTTTATGATACAGGCCGCTGAATGGGATTGGAAAGTGAGGAGGATGCTTTGACTGTCACAAGCACTGAAAGAAGCCGTCAAGTCATGGCTTTCCACCCACCACTGTGCCTCTGTAAATGAATTCATTATACTTTCGCTTGCATATACAGCGTTGCCATGAAATTCCATTAACACTCAATGGCAAAGTTTATCAGGGAAATTAATTAAGGGAATTCTGATTGCAGAGTGTGTATGGATGAGCAACATCCACTCTGGAAGGAGAAGCAGGCATGCCTCTCTAATGGATTCCCAAACAACGCACAGCGTTTCTATGGGATTAAGAGCTGTAATTGTTGGTCATCACTGTTGAGTGGCACTTAGCAAGCCTCTACATGGGCTTGTATATGTGCTCAAAACTTCACAGGTCAATGTGCAGTTCCTGGCTGCATTGATTCCACACATTTCTTCCCTCCATTTCCTTCTCACAAAGAAGAAAGCTTTTGGTAAACAATAAACAAAGAAAAACACATTTGGTAAAACTAAATAAATGACTGGAATTCATGCTAAACAATGAAGGTGATTGACTGAGTGAAAAGTGGGTCCCACTGTGCAGAAGTGACTCTGATTAAAATAAAATAAAAAATAAATAAAAGTTTGTTTGTTCATGAACCTGATCCCAGGAGGATTTTGTGTTGGAATTTTTATTTTGGTCTCGAGGCAGACGGATCTGGGGAATCTCACAAAATCTCCTTGGCAGGGAGTTTTTTTTACCTGACATTTGCATCTCACAGGCACCGCGCTTGGAGCAGGAGTTTATATCGTGACACAGCTTTAGCAGGATTTCACTGAAGATACGGAGACAGTCCTGTTCTGGAGGCCACCGGAGAATTACTGGGAACGGAGGAAGAATTCCTTATCGGAGAGAGAATAAAAAGAGAGGATAGAGAGAATTGGGGGCGGGGTGGAAGAGATTTATGATCAAATGGGACTCAAAACAACACATTCTCCTAAGACCATCACTACAATACCACAGAAAACTGCCTCAAAGAGATCAAAATATCGAAAGTTGGAAAGTTTGCTCAGTCTGTGTTGAGTGATGCACTAATAATGGCTGTCAGCGTGGAGTCTTTAAATAAGGCTGAAAAAGGAGCTCGCTGCTGAGTAACCGCCGCGGCGTTTGGATTGATTTCAGATGACTGTGCCTACACAGTGGATTCCGGCGCATCAACAATGCAGACATGGAAGAGAGGGATAGCATGTAGCACTTCCCACACCACCCCCCAAGCCTCCCCCTCGCCATCTAACTACAGTGGTTGCCGTGGAAACATACAAAGAGATTGCTAAGCATGCGGTATAAGTTCTGTCACCGTGGCAACAGCTGGCTCTCATTCAGGCTGGCTTCTGGGGGGGAGGGGGAGGGGGGGTTCTACCACAATTCTCTTTGTTTTTTGTTGTTTTTTGTTGTTTTTTTTCCCTTTCTTTTTTCATTTTCTCCCCCTTGTGGACAGCGAAGCACACTTAAAGAGATGGAACAAGTATGCGTCCAGTGTTGCGTGAAACTGCGCTTGGGCGACACGGCACCAGTTAGCCATAGAAGACAGCCATCATGTAGAGTTTGTGTTGGTCTATCAGTCTTGCTTCCTGATCTTAATTAGCCACCGAGCTCAAACAGCTCGCGGAGCCCGAGTCGAGTTCTCACAGGTTGTTAACCTGGGGCAGAGATAACGCAGAGTGCTGTTTAACTGGTACAGCTATTATCACCACTGAATGGCTCTGTGATCCGGTGGGGAAACACATAAAAAAGTGCTACATAGCGTGCCTTTTCATGCTCTACATAATCAGAAAGCATAACTGCATGTGTACGCCATTTCAAATTATCTTTCACATTGTGTAGCTCAAATAGAATACTGAAATGACTAAGGCTATGCTGAGAATTTTTGTACAGCGGTGGTAGGTGGTTCTCAAAAAATCATCACAGTGATATGCCAGACATGTTGCACATCTTACAAATAATCTGAATCTTGTTGGTTAGAAAATGTGTTTCTGATCCTGTGTGGGTTTCATTTTGTAGGAAGCTGTTCCTCCAGGGAGTGATTTCTGAACCTCGAGGCCCTTGTCTACTGCCTTACCACCCTTATTCCTAACCTCAACGTACTATTCCTCTCCTGTCAACATTTGTCAAGGAGAAAATTTCTCTTGTGTAAAAGCAAACATTTGTCCTTTGATGTGAATGCACTGTATGGTGTTATTCCGTGCCACGGATGACAAAAAAAATGAATGAGTTGAGTTGAAATTTATTTATTTGTAGTATAGCTAATGTGCACTATGGCAGAGCAGGTTGACAGGTGACATATCTCTCATCTCAAAGATTTCTCCATGCTGGCAGAAAGGTTTTCAGACAAATCTCAAGTAAGCTCACAAACAAACAGATAAATAAACAAGCAAAACCATAAAAGTGAAACACTCCCTTTGATTAAAGTCCCTCATAGCTGGCACCACAAACAAAGTTTGAAAGACACTTTAACAAATCCAAATGGCTTCCCACACACTAATTACTGATTGTGACTGGTTGTCTTTTTTGTTCGGTCCTCTTGTGAATATGGGCGTTCACAGAGAATCTCCAACCCACCGAGTCTGGTGCGCACACTAGGAATCTGGCCAAAAGCAGTTTATATGCTCTTTCTTGGGCACGCAGGCCTACTTATGGACTTATATGGACAGACTGACGCATGCCGCGGATGGACTGCTCCTCTCAGCACCAGAGTGAGTGGCCGAAGAATCGAGATGGAGCACAAACGGACAGCAGATGGCCCTGTCGCTGGGCTGCTCTCCCACAGGACGTGAGCTGCCCATAGGCTGGATGGAACCATCGTCGCCCACGGCCTCTTGTTCTCTCTCTCTCTCTTTCTCTCTCTCTCTCTCTCTTTCTCTCTCTTTCTCTGTCTTGACGAGGAACGGTTAGTAGTCACAAATTCTCAACTACCGCTTCTGACATTTTGGACCATTGCAAATGGACCTCATGAATCCCAAATGAATCATCAGACGATTGCACTTTGCCTCCCAACACACACATACAGTACACACATAACCACACACAAACACACACACACACACACAGGGGAACTCAGTCTGTTCCCCTTCTTTCCCTCTATCTGTACTCTGTGTGTACTCTGTATCATACTCAGGCTGTATTTCAGTTTATTCAGAGCTGGTGCAGTAATCCTGGTCTAGACTACTCTATCCCTGGGATGTGACACTCCATGAACTGAGGATGGTTTCTCATCCCCCTCAGCTCACGCTGAAAAAGCATGCAGGGAACGGCTCTGCAGCTTGGTGGAAGTTTCCGTGTGACTTGTAGAGAGGCTTGAGATGAAGCGCAAAGTGTGTGTGATGATCAGTGATGCAGAGTAGGTCTGGTGGTGGTGGTGTGTGTGTGTGTGTGGGGGGGGATCAGAGTGTGTAGTGCGTTGGACATTGTTTTTGTGTGGTTAATAAGCTTCTTTGAAGAAGGGCAAACTGGGAAGCATGGCTTTAATTACACCCAGGGAAACCTCTCCTCCGTTGCATTTGTGATTCATCGTGGTAGCCCTCTCGTCGCCGCCATATCATTTGAAGCAGAAACACAATAATGGTTCCTTCTCTCTCGTGCTCACAGAGGTGCTGGCTGTGGTGTGGTTTTTTTTTTCATGATGTGCCCATGGCTCTTGAGTTAACAATGACAACACAACACAACAGATGGTTTGATCATGATTGTCACCTTTGAATAGGTTTAATTCCAAGGACATACCTACTCACCAAGACAGTAACAAAGAGATGTGGGAAAGGAATGACAAAAAGCATGAATAAGCCATGGAAGGACACTGTTTTACAGAAGATGTGCATTGCTTTTATTGCCACGTAAGAAAATGGATTATAGAACAATGACCATAGATATAGATTAATAATCTTCAATAAACAACAGCAAGAACAGAAAAGGTAAATAAAACCGGAACAAACAAAACAAAAGAAAAACAATCAAAAATAACAAAAAATAAGAAGGTCAAAGGATAGACAGTTATATCAACACAATGGTATCATATTAATGGACAAAAACATTGATTTCTCTTTGCTATCCATACTTAAATTAGTTCCCAAATATACAGCTATTCTATTACTGAATCTCACAAATCATAAGTGAGTCTACCGCAGGGCTAGCAACAGTGACTTTCCACTGTGTGTGTGTCAATTCATGTGCAAACATAGGAAATAGAGATTACAATTAATATTCTTATCACTTGCTCAGATGCAGTGTTAAGTCATATATATGTATATAAATACCACATATTATGTATATATAAATACCACAAACTGCATGAAAAGTCCAACATCAACTTGTGTTATAGTAGTCAAATATGTATGGTTCTCCTGTACTGTATGGCTAACATTCAGAGAGTATACGCTGATGTGTAGGGCTATGGTGGAACTGCATTGATTATACGTTTGTAACGTTATCTGCCTTGGCCTTTGAGAGAAATTAATAAATCAATAAATCAATAAAGATACATATTTGAAAACGCCAAGTGAAAAGAGCGTGCTTGGCAGAAAAATGAAGGAATGTCATTTTGACATATTATGCTGCTAATGCACAATATTAAAAAATCTCCAAACTTGTCTACAGCATAATGTTCTCTCTTGTCAGATCATCTGTCATAGTTGTGTGGGTGGCAGGACTTCCTTGTTTTTTTTTAATGAATTGACTAACTTATAGCCTACTTACAGTCCATGACATAGAATAAGCGATAACATATTCAAAAATATATTTTGGTCAACGTCATATTTACTTCAGTGTTGTATCTTTACATTCTGGACAACAAATATGCAGTCAGGCCATGTTGGTGACATATGCGAGATACAAATTAGAAAATGACTTAATAGAATTACGACTTTGTTGTGGAGAAAAAAAACAGTAGCAAATATTAATATATGCTGTAGGTAAGCCCTTATTTCACACAGATTTAATTGTCCAGCTGAGCGTTATTCCTAGCCTTCACAATATCATGCACCGTAAATAAAGTCCTTTAACCTATAGTTTGATTGCTACCAACAATTTTTAAAATTCTGGACAAATTGCTGTCCAGTCAAGGACATAACAGCACTTAATTATCCTTAAGATGTATAACTGTACATGTAACTATATATCAGCAATGAAGTCTGCCAAGCTGATGACTTACGGGAGGCCATCATCTCAGTTGACTGTGGATCCTGACTGAATGGCTGTCTGCAGTCTAAGCTGTACTGGCAGTACGGTTCTCTGTGGTCATTAGTGTTTTTGTACTACAGTTGTGTTACTTCAGACATAACCTCGTTCAATCCATCGCATTTTGATAATGCATGTTGTGATGGAAACAAAAAAAATCACCGGAGTGATCACCTATATGCGTCACAGGCAAGCAGGACTTTAAAAGCTGATGGTTTGACATGACATTTACCTGACAAAAAAGAGATGGTGATATAGACTCACTACATTCAACTTCAGAAGGACCAGAGATGCCATGAGGTATAGTTTTATCTGAACACCCACAAAATTCACTGCTGTGGGATTTGGGATGTGCTGTACGGAACCCTAAAAAGGACAGATTGTGTTTTTGCTTTCTCTGCTGTGAGTCAAATTATGATTTTTGTCTGTGGGCTTCGCCCCACTCTGAGGATCAGAACAAGGGAGCTTGATTTCGCCCCGGTGGAGATCTCTTGCCATCAGTGGACCATTTGTCCTGCTTCTCTGTGCCATGTCTTGGCGAGGGGGAGCTGAATGACTAACGAGCACCTCATCTGATCACTCATTGCTCTCTGTATTCAGTTTCAGCTGAGTGACCAAATGCCGAGATACTTCACGATACAATAACATAATAGAAATGATGGATTTAGACACATTAAATGTATTCTGCAGCCTTTCAGTATATAAAAGAATAATCAACCCATCAGAGTCTCTAACATTTGCACTCATACCACAACCCTGCATCACTGTGTTCCATGTCACTAGAAAAATGTCACCATGCCCAGGGTGAGTCCACAAGGTGCTAAACTGTTGCCCTTAACATGTTCTTTTGTAAAAAAGAATTTCTTTAGTTTTAATTATTTTATTATTATGTTAGACACATTTTCTTCAATGTACAGTGCCTCAAAGGCTCATGCCTATCCATACAGAGTAACAATTCAATACAATAATAATTTGGGGTTTTGTGTTTTTAGGCCAGAGAGATTTGATACAGGCTAAAACAAAGAAAATACCAAAAGAAGATACCATAAGCCACTACTCTCAACACATGTTTAGTCAGTAAGACTTAAGACTTAAGGTAAGGTTGAGCTGAACAACCCCAGTTGGAAATGAGCCCACTCTTTAACAGAGCACACGACAGAGGGAGCGAGAGCAAAGAAGAATGAGCCTGATTCAGCTAATTAGGTCACTTGCACCTTCACTTGCACCTTCACTTGCACCATTTGCCTGCCTCTAGCTGAGAAGAAACTTTGATTTCTGGCGCCGCTCGAAGGCCTCTCCAGAAGTGGGGCCCACTCAAGCACCACCCATGCCTGGCACCTGGGCTGAGGTGAATGGGAGCCAGATGGGGGGCTGGCGTAGCCAACTTCCATTTGCTTCTGAAAAAGCCTGGGCCTTAATCAGTCAACCGCTCGTTCCTTACTCGACTTTTTTCAGGCAGAACTTCTGCACAATGTGAAATAATGGAGCTTCCATTTTCAGTTTTTTTTTCCTTCTCAGCAAAAACTCTGACTCAGATCCAAATTGGAAGGCTTAATTTGATTGGCACAACGCCGTTCTAAACAAAACAATTAAACTAAACCCAGGATTAATTATTTTAATCAATGAATTCTGTGATTATGACTGAAAAAATTAACACTAACCCTTAATTATGTTTGGGAGGGTAAAATCAGAATCTCTTTGGCAATTTCCATCCAGGTGTACTCCATTTAAGTATTTCATTTTCTACTGGCGCCTCTAAGCTACATGCGGCAGCAATCTAACAAACAAACAAAAAAAAACATGCCACAGTAGACAGGTATGACCAGTATAGAGTTGTGCTATGCTGTGCTAGAATTCAATCAGAGCCGAATTTGACAAAGTGACAAAATGGCAAATGGCAGTTACAGTGTTAAAATTGCACCTCCTCTGCGCTTTTTGAAGGCTGCCCGTTTTGGAATGCACCACAGACTGGGGAATGTGGTCACTCACAGCCCTGTCAGAAGGGTGGGGGTTTCTGGGAGCACACCATGAATTCTCATCCCAGACGCATGTAATTCCACGCTTCCCTCTACTCTCAGGGCGGCACAGACAGGTCAAGCATCCCAGATATGCACATTGTTGGGTCTAGATTGGCCATCATTGAACTTAATTACGCAGTCTGTGGATTAAGCCTATCGGTGAAGATCACAGACACCGTGACCTGTGTGTGTGAGTGTTTTTTTTAGCTATCACAGTGAGAATTAGCATGTGGGACAGCACTGAATGCTATTCAAAACAACCACACACATTATGCAGACAGAAGTTCAACGCTTAATTGTGACTGGTCAACTTCTAGAATGTACACTTAGACAGTCACTTGCATCTTAGCAGCCTCAAAGACAGCGTCAGAGAGGCAGCGTCATCTCTCTCTCATTTGAATGAGGCTAACAGGCTAAACAGTATTAAAAGGATATAAAAAAAAACACACTACTATAACACAACTCTTCGCCAGACATTTTTCTGTGTTGTGTGCAATTCATGGACCTGCTTGATGTAAATTGAAAAATATCTGGGCATGGGAGCCGCAAGTTTTTCTGGGAAAGAAGATCATTTTCTGGCTTCACTCTCTCGCTTTACCTCAGTGTCTCCGGAATAGCGGGTTCCTCTTTGCCTAAATGAGGTTTTTCACAACCCGGGTCGAAAATGCTAAACCGAATGAAAAATATCCTCTTGCACTGACATTAATCAGCTCTCTGTTGGGTGGGTCTAACAAAATGAATCAGAAAGAGGTCTGTCAGGGCAAGCAGTAGGAGATGGGGCGGGGGGGGGGGGGGGGTTCGGAGAGAGAGAGAGATAGAAAGAGAGAGAGAAAACAATGAATGGCAAGGCATGTTTGTAAGCAAGCCCACAGTTTGGCCATAGATAACCATTGATTGACCGAGCTTCTGCAGTCTTGGTCTGTGATCGTCTGTTGGACAGCAACACGGTAGCTACGAGAAGACGGACAGCCCAAACGTCCAGGGAGTGGAGCCCATTGTCGAGTTGTTTTTACGCAGACCAGGGGTCACTGGCACATCCCGCGGGCCAGAAACCGGCCTCGGCCGCCGTCCACCCACCGCACTGGGCTCCCACCAGCATTTCAGTGCGTCTAGAGGCAGTGAACACCGTTTGTCCATGCAGAGATTTCAGAGAATTTGTGTCTCTGTTTAAAGGATTACACACACAGGGCATAATATGAATACATGGCCCCTTAAAACTGGTGAGAGAGGGTTGCTATTGGGTAAGTGGAGTTCCATGATTGTTCCTTACAGTCGGGCATGATGTTACAGTCCTTTGAGTCTTGCCATTTTTGCCATTGCTTTGACACGGTCCTATGAATTTCTATGTATTGCTTGTGTAAATTATTTCCATACAGTCAATGGCAATCCCACTGAATCCTCTAATAATTCCTTATCCGTGTTGATAATTCACTGACACTGTGGAATTGGATTCTTGTCAAGGTTCTCACAGACAGTTAACTCTTTATTCTCCACAACCTGGACGCCATTGACTGACAACCATGAAAAAAACATGTTCGCCTCCCACCGCCACCCCCTCCCATCCACTGGAAGGCGCTGCTGTGCACATATATGCCCTGGACAGAGACAGATGGCCCATTGGGGAACACTGCTGTACTTCTCTGCAGAGAACCACACGGGTGCCCTCTTCTCATACGGTTACTTCCGTCTTACTGTTGGTGACGAAGTAGGGCTGGGTCGGTAGGTAGTGGTGGCTGCGGGCAGTGTGGAGCTCGTTCGGCTGGTCCACCGCATGCGACTTGCGGGGTCCGTAGATCTTGCGCCGGCCCACCGTCTCTGTCCCGTCCCAGCCCTTGAGCATGCCAGGGGTGGCTATGGTGTTGGAGCTGTAGGTCAGCGTGTGCATCCCTGACGCGCCGCCAGACCGCCCTCCTGACCTCATTCCCGTTCCCATGCCTCCTCCCATTCCCGAACCCATTCCTGGTCCTAATGTCCCTCCCATTGCTGCTCCGATCCCTGCACCTGCTGCCATTGCTGCTCCCATCCCAGTCCCCATTCCTGGTCCTAATGTTCCACTCATCCCTGGCCCCATCCTCTGACCCATCCCCTGACCCATCCCCTGACCCATTCCAGACCCCATTCCAGACCCCATTCCAGGTCCCAAAGTTCCTCCCATCCCAGACCCCATTCCCGGTCCGTATGTTCCTCCCATTCCATGACCCATTCCTGACCCCATTCCCGGCCCTAACGTTCCTCCCATTCCGGAACCCATTCCAGAACCCATTCCAGAACCCATTCCGGAACCCATCCCTGGCCCTAACGTTCCTCCCATTCCAGATCCCATTCCTGACCCCATTCTTGGTCCTAACGTTCCTCCCATTCCTTGGCCCATCCCTGACCCCATTCCTTGTCCTCCTCCACCCAAACCTACTCCCATTCCCATTCCCATTCCCATTCCAGGTCCTTGTCCTGTTCCCGGTCCAGCTCCAGATCCATGTACTTTGCTGCTCTTGGGCTTCTGTCCATTCTGCTTGGAGCAGGGGATCTCGGTGATGTACTTGGCCGTGGGTTCATGGAGCTCCATCCGCATGGGATGAAGGGGCAGGCTTCCCTTTGATGCTGTTTCGGACATATGGCGGCGTTTGTTGTAGAAGTCACCATTGGCTCTATCCGCTAGCAAAAGGAAAAGGAAAAAATATAGTGAGAAATAGCAAGAAATATTGTATCATACAATGACAGATCAGAACTGTATACTAGCAGAAACATATTTGAAATATACATGAAATATCACTATCCATCTCATTTCACGAGCAGGACTGACAGGGTGTCAGAACACACTGTGTATTTTCCTCCCTCGTGTTGCGGTTAGACTGTGACTGTTGGCTGTCTGCTCTAGAATACTTCAGCTGTGTAGCCAATGGCTACTAATCTCTCATGCTCAGTGATCTGGCAGTTTACATTCCACACCGCGTTAACCTGACCATTCCCTCTGACACAACACAGTGTGCAGACCTACTGACCCAACATTCCCAGTGACATTTGTTTACGAAAATGTCTTTCCCTGACCTTTACTCTGTCAAGCTGCCAGGCTGCGGCGGTGTACAGGTCTGGTCACCCCGTGAGAAACAACGGGACACCCAGCTCTTGTTTACATATTTGGGAGCCACTGCCATTTTTGGAGTTTTTAATATCACATAACTCTGTTTGACAAACTGGTGCTTTCACCTCAAGTCACACGAAAGATGTAGTGTTTACATGTGTGTCCCCTGTCTCCCTCTCTCCCTCTCTCCTTCTCTCTCTCTCCTTCTCTCTCTCTCTCAATCTGTGTTATCGAGGCCAGTCATCTCCTCGTTTAACTGTTCATTCATCTCTGCGCTGAGAGAGGGGGGGGCCTGGCTGTCGCCGTGGCGACTGGCCCGCGGAACGTGTCGTTTTACCAGGTGATTCATGTTCGCAGTGGAGTCATCACTCCTCCGCCTGCAGCCCCCCCCAGCATCCCCCTGGCGTGACTTTGATGAGGCCGTGTTTGATGGTCTGTTGCTTTTTTAGCCTGTCCTTGAAGATAAACTTTACACGCTCGCAAACTTTGCGCCACTGCATGGTGCTAAATCTTATTTATCACGGGTGGAGGGGGGGCTGACATGAAGGTGAGGGAGTTGTGTTGGGGTGGGGGTAGGGGGTGGGTTGTGTGTGTATAAGGGGAAGGGGGGGTGACTAAGAGGTGATGTTATGCAGACGTGTCTCCGTCAGCAAAGGATTCACTTGGCCGACAGGTGAATCAATCCCTGAGCCTAATGGCGCGTCGGCACACGCCGCGATCAAACCGGAACTCTTGCTTTTTCCGACCGACAGAATTCAAATATAAATCAGCCATGCGGCGCACCACTGAGCAAATAACTTCACACTGGGTCAAAGTCAGCCGTGTCCACAACTAATCAACTCAATCACAGCTACTTGTTAGGTCTTTTTCCCCTCTATCCAGGTCGTTGACTCCAGAAATAATTGGCTGGGGATTTGGCTTCTAAAGAGTGGTATCCAAATATCTTGTGGGGGGGGGGGGGGCGGTGTTTCTACAGCACCCTTTTATTAGAGTTCCAGTTCTTCATGGTGGAAGAAAATCCAATAGTGTGACCTTAGAGATGTATTTGGGGATGGGGGAGATAAGTATTGATCGGCAGAAGTGTGGCTTATCTGCACCCGGGCTGCAGATCCTATACCTTTGGGGATCTCAGGGAAAAGGCAATTACATCAAAAGGACGCGAAATAAAACCTAAAGCAGCAAAGAACTGGAGTGGGTTTCCTCCTAGTGATCTTTTGCAGCGCCTCACAAGATGACAAGAAATTACAGTAGTATTTCTTCACTTCTTAAACTCTAAGCTGTGTGTGTGTGTGTGTGCCTGTGTGTGTGCCTGTGTGTGTGTGAAGTATGAGAACCAGTTTTTGTGTGTGATGTTTCTGTGTGTTTATGGGAGTGTGTCCAGTTTGCATACGGGTGGGGGGATGGGGGGGTGAGTTTTTATGCCAACATTAAAGAAAGAAACTGGTCACACTTTGCTTAAAGCCTCTATGCATAATGGATAGCATGTACTTTTAAAAAGCATTCATTATGGATTACAACCCTGGCAATGACAATTTACAACTATTCATGACTTCTGAAACAGTAAATAATGAATTACTCATTCATACAATAAACACACACTTTCTATTCAGTTTGCCCATACTTTCATTTCTTATTAATATTTCTGTTCCTTGATAAATAATAAATCACAATGGCCCTACATCTGTGTAATTCATTCCTGGAATATAGCAGTAATAATCTAAAGTGGAATTTCCATATTAAAAAATATATAAAACATAAATGAAATGAGTGATGATTGTTCCTTTAGTTTCCTTGTCAGTCCTTTGAGAAAGTTTTGTCTAAAATCTTGCGAAGGTGATAAAAATGATGAGGTGTTGTTTTGAAAACACCCGCAGGTGCTGCAGCAGATTTCCTTCTCTCCCGCATGAAGTTGTCAAGAGGCATGCATATTTAATGAGGATGCGCCCGGTGCCTTAGCTGTTCAAATACAGCGAAGGCCACGGCCAAACAAACGCTACGGCACTCAGCTGCAGATTACAGGTTTGCTAAAAAGCAAAATATGCTTTCTGTGAAGTTTAATGAAATCCAAGGTCTCTTGACTAGGCTGCCAAGTTCGTGGTGTGCTTTTTGAAAAACACAATGTATTCCTTTTTAATGACAGTAAGATGGCCAGCTACATTCAAACTAAATAAATAAAAAATAATAATTGAGAGCCTCTGAAAGTGGCAACTCACAGAAACTTCAGTTTCTAACTGCCGCCATCTCCAGACAGACAGATCCGCAATCTCTGAGTCCGTATGCTATCAGCCTCACAAAATGGGCTCGGCAAAAAGTTGTGAAGGTGCCAGACTGCTACATGCATAATGGAGTGTCGCTGTCTTTAAAAAGCGCATTGTCTGTCCGTCAGAATCGGAACATTAACCGGCAGTGGCTGTGATGCTGGTTTAAGCAGTAAAGAAACACATTTCTAAAAGCCGGATGGAGTAGAAGAGAAAAGAGAGAGAGAGAGAGAGAGAGAGAGAGAGAAAGAGAGAGAAAACTCTTCTAATGGGGGTTGGCAGATGAATAGGGTTTCTCCCGGCAAAGAGAATCGCTCCCTGCATGCGCTCACAGAGGCCACATGCTCCACGCCTGCCTGTGCCCAAACTCCAGTCAAAGGGAGAATAATGAGTGATTATGGCGGTCATTGGAAGTCATTCCATCTCTGCTGACACGGTGACTGTGGCTACAGTTTCTTGGCAATAGACAAACAGATTGATGTAAAACATAAATGAGCACGTATAGCTTAACTTGTATGCCCATGAGAATCACCATAAGACCAGGAGCAGAAATCTTATTAAGAAAGACTATACATATAGAAAAAGTATGCTTATATACATATTTGTGGGTGGGTGTGTGTGCATACGTGTGTGTTTTGTAGCTACTGTAGGTGTGCAGATGTGTGTAAGTGTTCAACAGTTAGAGGTGTGCAACAAACTATGGCAGTGAATCTGGGGTGTGACTATCAAACTTGGTCTACAGAACACTGAAGCGCAAAAAAACCATTTTCAATTGTCCTGGTTCACAGCGCGCGTCGCTTTTTTGCCTCAAAAATAGAGAAATCTGGACCGGGGAGGGTGGCCGTCTAAATGCAGAGCACGTCCCGCCGTGAGCCGACCCGCTACTGGACGCTTGCTGGGCCTGTTGTTGTTTACTGTTGTTTTTTATGCGTGCGCACACACGCACGCACACACACATACACGCACACACACACACACATACACGCACACACACGCACCCACACACACATACACGCACACACACACACACACACACACATACACGCACACACACGCACATACACGCACACACACACACACACACATACACGCACACACACGCACACACACGCACACACACCGTCCGTGGAACGCGCGAAGACGCGTGGTCCTTACCGACAGCTTTGAGGGAGGCGTATTTGTTGAGCTCCTTGCCAGGCTGCTGCTGCTCATACATGGGTGCTATCTGGCTTAGCACAGGATACGGGTGCTGCTGGGGCACGCTGTTGTTGATCTGCCCGCCTTCTGGAACACACACAAAGCCAAGAGAGAAGCCGTTAGCACACCGATATACACACACACCTTTTTTTAAAGCAGGCTTTTTAACTTTGTTTTTGTGTTTGGATGTATGCATGTGATATATGTGAGAAGAATGCATTGCAGATGGGTCCTGTCACAAATTCCCAATGTTCCCCTGCAATAGCCAGGCAGGTCTCTTTTCCCCTTGAGACAGATTGCTTTTATTACAAGAAGAAAGAAAGAAAAAATAATAAAAAAAAAACCCAAACCCAATGAAATAGTGTTGTCATGAGCGCCCGCGTCTCCTCCGCAAACTACTTGATCATTTTCAAAGTGTAAATTAACTTTGAGTGATTTGAAAGGGCTTTGTGTCTCTGTGGCAGGATTTGCTGGAAAACTTCCCTCTGACACGCAGAGCCGGGTGCAAAAAACGCAATGCCTTTGTTGCGCCGAGACAGGCTTGTCTCATTTATTCACAGCTGGGGTAAATGTCACTCAGAAAAAAGCCTCCTGTTTCCTCGGTTTCGTCTTGGAAGAGGGACAGGTGCAATGCACGGCATACGCTAGCATGTGTGTGTGTGTGTGTGTGTGTGTGTGTGTGTGTGTGTGTGTGTGTGTATGTTTGTAGGTGTGGACATGTTTGTTTGTCTGTCAGCCTGTACAGTATAAGCAGGTGCATGTGTGTGTGTGTGTGTGTATCTGTCTGTCTGTCTTTGTATGTGTGTGTGTGTGTGTGTGTGTGTGTGTGTGTGTGTGTGAGAGAGAGAGAGAGAGAGAGAGAGAGAAAGAATGATATAGAGATATGAAGACATTGGAGTGATGTCAATGTGTGCAATGTGCTAGTATGAATGAGATGGTGCTATCTTATATTAGTCTGTGTGTCTGTGAGAGAGACTGTAAGAATGTACATGGATGACAGTGCCTATCTGTATCTGTGTGTGTGTGTGTGTGTGTGTGTGTGTGTGTGTGTGTGGGAATGTGTGTGTGTGTGTGTACAGTGCCCCTGTGGATCCCTCGACCTCATCTCATGATGATGGCTTGTCAGCGCGGAGTGACGATGAAAGCCTCCTAACCTGTGTGGCATGGCTGCTGGCGTGCCACCGCTGTTGAGACTAATTAATTGCTCCACGCTGATGCAAAGGGGGTCACTGACACGCATTTGACTACAGAGAGAGAGAGACTGGAATCAGCCCGCGCTACACACACACACACACACACACACACACACACACTCACACCTATCAGACGTGCAGACATCTGCTTGGCTGGGGTGTATTCAGACATACATAAACTAGGCTGAACAATTTCAAAGAACACCTGAGATATAGCAGATAATAGCAGTTTATGCGACCAGTCATTTAATTTTAGCTTTAGTTTCAGTATCTTCCAAATGTCATTACACAAGCACTTAGCAGAAGGCTTCCTTTGAACCAGGCAATGTCAGATAAAGACTATTCAGTGACATGGCAGTCTATAGTTACAGGCACTAGCAGTCTGCCTTATCCTCAGAGGCCCCTGGCCTTTAAATAGACTGAAGGTGATTGAATTGTGCTCAGACATTCATCATACTGTCCTGGTGGCTGGTGTGTGCTGTGAACTGACAAGGGGAAATGATGGAAAAAAATCTTTCCGATCCGAAACCGGCACGGCTGAATGCAGAACGGACCTCACCAGGAGAGACTAGGCTTTGGTGGACGCATGTCGTGGCCTACTAGTTAGGGGTGCGGGCTTGTAACCGAAGGGTTGCCGGTTCGATCCCCGACCCAGTAGGAAAAATTAATTCACGGATGGGATAAAGGCAGAGACCAAATCCTTGTATATCTAATATACTTGGCCTATAAACCTGATTTACATTTACATTTACATGTCCTTGGATCAAACCCTTTTGTCCTGTTTGCGTGCATGCTGTTCACTTTGCACACCATCCTACTCGCTTCAGAAAAAAAATCCCAAAAATGTAGCATGCAAGTGGGCGGGAGCTCATGGCTTGCCTCTACTCATCAGGGTATTTTCGTGTTTGTTTTTGTTTTGTTCGAGTCGCTGACTCATCGCCGGTGGGAAAAAAAAAACCTCCTCCCAAAGTGTTCAGTTGGAAATGGTCTTAAGACGCTCTAGTGACAGCGCGCTTATCGCTTTCCTCCATCGCCGCCATGCTCCTGTTTCGGTGTTTGTTTCACAGGCAGAGCAATGCACGCCACAAAGCCTTCGAGTGCCGTGCGGGCGGTCTCCCACGTGAGCGAGCGAATGAGTGCAGATCGAGATCGATGAGCTCCATTTCCAGCCTTCCTGCACGCACTGATGAAAGACAACACCACCTCAGCTCCTCATTTCAACAGACTGTTTAGTTTGATCTCCACTTTGGAAGTGTATGCCACCTTTCCCTTAGTTTCAAACACAGCCTCCAGATATGCCTTGCTTTGCCATGTTTTTTTTACATTAGCTGCAGTAGGTCAACTGTTCACTAGTCCAGTACAAGAATTTAGTTGAACGTATGACTTGGTGATCAGTGACATAATTGGTTCCCTTTGGATAGATCACATCCTCAAGATTGTTACATGAATGTTATAACATTGTTATAATAGTGTATAACACTGAACCCATTTGGAAATATTCACATCTATATACTCTAGAATAGAATATAATAGAATATATAGAATAGAACAGTGAGAACTTGAAAACTTAGATAACTTTGAGAATGTAAGAGAAACATTTTTTTTATATAACTCCCAGTGTGAGTTTTGATTTGACCTTGACACAAATGCTCACAGTGTTTGTGTTTGTGTGTGTGTGTGTGTGTGTGTGTGTGTGTGTGTGTGTGTGTGTGTGTATGTGTGTGTGTGTGTGTTTGAGTGTGTGTGTGTGTGTTTGTGTCTGTGAATGGCAGACTATTTTTGCAGAATACTGAGGCGTAAGGGTCAAGGTGCCTGGTCCCCGTGTCTGCCCCCACTGTCTAGCCTCCCGCACCCAGTAGCCCCTCAGCTCAGCCCCCACACCTCCACGCTGGGGTCACCTTTCACAGCTCACCACGCCCCCCAGCCTCCTCTAATTATGAAATCCCCGCAGCTTGGCCTCCGGCTCACCAAAGAGCCCCCTGCATCACTGGCCCGGCCCTCCCTCGGTCAACTCACGCCGGCAGAGCACCGCGGAAGCGCTCAAATGGACAGAGGACACGGCGGCAACCGTGCAGTCGGGGGGTGGGAGCTGGAGAAGGGGGCAAAAATAGTAACTGCATTCTCCGGGAAAGGGACGCCGATGCTAACCAATCAACCGACGCAGACACAGGAGGGAGCATCTCCATGGCTGCTTCACACGAGATGGATCGCTGAGAGCACTGCCTGCAGGCATGGCTGACAACAGGAAGCTTTGTGACTTCCCAGAACTAGACGAAGAAAAAGAAAAACCTTGAGAAAGAAAAAGAAATCTAAAACATCAAAAACAAGTTGGTGGGAATGGTGGGGTGTGCCAGAGGAAGAAGAAAGTAGAGAAGAAACAAACAGTGACAGACGAACATAGACAACAATCACCGCTGAAGAGTGTGGACATTTGGCACATGGACGTTCAGAGGACATTCTAAAGAGGGCCTCTCCCCTCCTCTCCCCTGGCCCTCGGAACACTTGCGAGAGCGCGAGACTGCGCGCTGCAAACACTGTTGTCCTCATTATCCACGCCATATGCTCATCAGTTCATTGTCTCTCATTAGCCGTTGCCCGAGCAGCTCTCTTCTCGGGAGCCACCAGTGAGAGTGAGACTCAGAGGGGGGGTCCCACAACAATATTCCCATTTAAACAGAATGCCTCCACACACTCGCAAGCGCAAAAAAAAAGGGAGATGATATCAAAAGGCTTGAGACGTGAAGATTTCGTAGCGTCTCATTTAAGTCTAATTGTTCTGTGGCACCGGAGCCTCCATACAGACAAATATGTTCTCAGTCTCAGACGTATCCCATAATATGCATCAGTGGGGGGTACAACCGGAGTTCTACAGGTCGTCAAACAATAGTGGAACCTCTTTTTTGTTTGCCTGATGTGTCTTCGTGTAAATTGCACAAAGAGGTTCATCTGCGGTTGGCAGGGGATGTGCGAGGAGCGAGAGAGAGACGCCCGCACACCAATCTCGGCTGAACAGCTGCTTAATTCCCGGGTGAATGAGTGGGGACATTAATCTTTATCTCAAATCCCACGGCCAAACATCAGCCTGTTTGGCCGTCAATATGGCTGCAGCCCGAGTGAAGAGCTGAAGGGGGATTGATAAAAACCTGCCTGTCAGTCTTCAGAGGAAAAGAAAGCCCATGAGATAAAGGCAAACCACTATCTGTAAGTGAATCAAAGTCCATTTTCTATTGCCTTGTATAAAGTGCTTCATTTGATAATTGGCTGATATTAGGAAGCTATTGGCTGTTGGTTATATAAACCTTTCAGAAAATCCAGTCTAGAGCATTGATCCCAAAGCCAACAATGAAGTAGCCTCGTCCACCATTGTTTTAAGGGTGTTTTCATTACTACTGAATTGAATTAATGACTTCCGTCTGTCCATTTCCCAGGTCCATTTAGCAGTTAGTGCCCTTGTTTCGCTGGATGAAAGTGAGTGTTCTCCAGCTCTGCTAAGAGTAATGGTCGAGTCATGATAGCACCAGCTGGCCCCAGGATTCTTGTCAGCGGTCTTCGTTCCCTGAGCCTGCCTTCCTTAGGCTGTCTGAAGGTGTATGTCATGCAACAGGTGTGTGTGTGGGTGTGAGAGGGGCGATGGGTGTGTGTGTGTGGAAGGGGGGGGGGTTGTGGGGGAACCCAGTTGGAGATGAGCCGCTGCTCATATCCACTCAGTGGGCTTTGCATCACTTTGCTGACAACCTCATCATTCAGCGGGACAAATGAATATACGTGCCTCAGTAAACACTGGAATGGACCACAAAGCGGCCATCCATCACGCCGGACGGACCGAGAGTCCAGCTGCGCCCGCACGACTCCCACTCGCCTGTGTCAGTAGGTACAAGCAAAGTGGCTGCCCGTGGTTTTGTCTCAGGGCGTCGACCCACCCGTCAAGCTCGAGCCACGAAGATGACTCAGGGAGCGATCGCTGAACGATACAGGCCGCAGGAAGAAGGGATTCACCCCTCTTCCGTTTCCCCCAAGTTGCTCGCGGAACCGACCTAGAACACTATGTTTTATTAGGTGAGTAATGCGAGTTCTTATATAAGACCCTCTTTAGACATCCAAGGCTGCTTCTCCTGTGAAGCACAAACTCCGAGCAGAAAGCCTCATTCAAAATGTACATGAAATATTCCTCGTTGGGGAAGTCACCCTGAGATTTCAGTATCTAGTGCTTCCAAAAAAATGTGGTGTTTCAATCGGATTTACAACAAAACATGACTTGCTATTTCATCAGCATGTCATTTGAGCAAAACATTACACAAATTTAATTGCCTTGGATTTAAGACTTTAATCATTTCCAACCAAAGAGAGAGGAAAACAGTCAAAATCTGATTGTTTATTTTCCCCTGTAATTGTTCAGGAATGGAATAGAGAAATTTCGGTGGATTACCAGAGTACAATTACCCTGGAATGGGCTCATTGGGGCAGATTATTGCTATGTCTGACAGCAGAGCCACAGCGCCAGGACTCGGAATGACTCGGAATGAAGGAGGCTGCGCAGTTGAGTGAAGTCACTGTTGGCCCTGTCACAAACAAAAGAATTATGTGTCAACAATTTAACACGATCCGCACCATTGCAGTAAGTCACTCCAGCGCGCACCAAGCACCCTTTTTTTGACGAAAGGAGAAGGGGGAGGGGGAGGGGGCGCTGATTTGGGAGTGGGGAGGAGATGGAGGGTGAAACTCTCTTTTTCTCCACGAACGCTTTACAAAGCCGTCGTTGTGCTTATCGGCGACATCCATCACGCGCACCGTGACAGAACAATGACGGACGCGGGCCTGGCGAGGAGTCTTCTTCATCCCCGCGTTCCTGCGTCGCGCCAAAACGGCAGGCAAGGCTTGAGCAATGGCAACAAAACAACAGGCAGACAAAAACAAGATTGCAGCCTCCTCTCAATTTCAATAAACACATTAATAAATAAGTCGCATAGAGATTATATGAGGAAGGCTTATCAACGCGCATACATACAAACACACAAACAAAAAAAGAACATATGTATCTGCTCATTCCATTTGCCTGTCAATCAAACACATTCCCATCTATCTGTCTGCTATCTGTTACCCATTCTTGGTTTTGTGATGATTTCCCCTGTGCCACAAAATTGCTCCAATTTAGTCTTTTTCCCCCCCTCCCTTTCCCCCCTTCTTGTTTCTCACCAAGCAATTTCTTGTCATCCCTTGCTCCTATTTGTCCAGTTTGGGCAGCTGCCGGTGCGGATCATGGGGTTACATAAAGCAAGGTTAGCCCAAAGCACACAGACGGCCGCGCGGGCCAACACAAAGCCATGAGATACCTCTCTGTGGCACATTAAAAATGCACGAGTGTATTTGGGCAGCGGCACACCCCAGAGGACGGGGGGCTATGAGAAGGGCACGCGGGCGCACCGGTGATTTCCACTTGAAATAGGCTGGAGAGGAATGGGGGCATGGGGGGGCATTGCCCACCCCTCTCCTCCGACTCACTTAGCTCTCTGTCTCACTGTCTCAGCTTCTTACTCTGGCTCTTTATGTTGGGAAAGAAAGGATTGTTATATACAGTCACTATAACCCTTCCAAGCCCCAACAGACACACACACACACACACACAAACAAACACACACACACACACACACACACACACACACACACACACACACACACACACACACACACACACACACACATTCTCTCACACAAACGGCCTTAAACAGCCTCAAAGCACAACCACTTTTATCACCACTATCATCAGTACCATTGCAAAGATGCAAAGACACACACACACACACACACACACACACACACACACACACACACACACACACACACACACACACACACACTGTCAAAGGTCATTCTGTCCTCTCTCTATTCCTTTGTTTTTTCTTCACCTGTGTATTCTCTCAAGGCTTGTTTGTTTCAGCCTCAATGCAGTAGCACTGTAGAGTATGTGACCTCACTCATGTGCCCACACTGGACATAGCAAAGCTGCAAAAAACAGTAACTGCCATGGATGTGGTTTATTATCAACTTTCTGAAGAAGAGATTTTTTAACACACAATTTGTACTGTAAGAGTGACACAAGCATGGCAGTAAACCACTGAGAAGCTGACTTCTTCACATTCGGTAACATCTCTGACAAACGCCCCCACAGTCAACACTACGACAGGACTTGCTTCACACAGTACCTGTGCTCAAGCACCAGGGAGGAGTGCAGAAGAGAGGAGAGAGAGAGAGAGAAAGAGAGAGAATACTGTTGCAATACACCTTAAATATTTCCATGAAATCCCTGCAAATTTAATCCTGAAGGACATTCATTTGTTTTGACACAAATGCACCCCTATGGATGAGTTTTGTGGCTCCTACAGTAGGTCAATAAGAGCAAAAGACAATCCTCTGATCATTAAGACTACTAAGATGTGTTGTGTTGCTGCAGCTCATCAAATATATAAATGACAAAAAAATAGAAGACAGAAAGGAGTTGCTCAGAGGGAGGGTGCCATTCAATAGGAAAATGTTGCGAAACACCGCAAAGTGCTTTTTTGTACAAACCATAGCCACCACAGTCAGCATATTGAATCCTCTACGTCAAAGCGTAGGCTTTGGGAAATAGATTTCCATTTCACAATTGAATGAAAAGAGAGAGCTCTGCTTGCTTCCATACCGGCTAAAATGGGTGGCAAAAATAATTGCCGGATCTATTGATATTCCGTGAGTTGTTTCAAAAATAAAAAGGAACTGGTGATTACAACGTCTAATTACATCAGACTGGTAGGTGGATTTCCCGGCCCTCTCTCCGTGTTTACTCAAAACATGTTTATGGCACACGTGAAACTCCTACAGACCACTATAATGATATGGATGACATTTGTGGACTACAGTACAAGGCTGCGATCTCTTTTTTTAGGCGGCTGTGAGGTCTGAGAGTTTATGCAGTGTCTTAGCAACCGTAACTCTGAGTAACGGCACTCCGAAGCGAAGGACGCCCTTCTGCTTAGCTGAAAATGCTGATGCCAAGTAAGGCCTGAGTCTGAACAGGAGGACAGGAGCTGCATGGGGAGGGAGAGAAGGAAGGGAGGGAGGGAGAGAAGGATGGAGAGAGGAAAAGGAAAGAGAGAGAGAGTGAGGGAAGAAAAGGAGGAAATCCCATATGGAACCTCTTATCCCCCTAAGCAAAAGTGCCTATAGGGGAGCCTTAGAGCTGGGCAGCTCCTTCTCTTCTCTCTCTCTCTCTCTTTCTCTCTCTCTCCTCGCTCATCAAGCCCAACGGCGGTGGGATGAACCAACAGAAGGCATGCTGAGATGCCGTCAATGCAGGAGAGAGAGACAGAGAGAGAGAGAGGGGAGAGAGAGAGATAGATGAAGAGGGAGAGAGAGAAAGAGAGAGAGATATTGAAATGGAAGGAGAGAAAGACTAAGAGAGTGCAGGATGCAAGGAAATTATGCTCTAATATCAGTGCAATCACAGCTTTCCGTGGCCATGCTGTTTTGGAGGTGGGGAGACCATTTTCCAGATGTAATCACAAAAATATGCCTGCCTTCTGGGTTGATGTGTGAGAACATCAATTGTGAGTGCCATTGTGTGTTTAAAGATACAGGTCTGTTTGTGAGTGCCATTGTGTGTTTAAAGATACAGGTCTGTTTGTGAGTGACATTGTGTGTTTAAAGATACAGGTCTGTTTGTGAGCGCCATTGTGTGTTTAAAGATACAGGTCTGTTTGTGAGTGACATTGTGTGTTTAAAGATACAGGTCTGTTTGTGATGCTGATACATGACAGTTTTCTTTCAAGTGTCCACATTAGCATATGGAAATCAAGACCAATGAATCAAGTACAAAATGCTCCAACTCATAGTTACTCATGGAAGAGTAACCTCACCACACACGTAACCTTCTGAGCGTGCACACACCACACACACACACACAGACACACAAACACACACACACTTTTACTGAAGCATTTAGAATGGTTAATTATGAAATCCATCCCTGTTAACACCTGTTATGCAATTAATGCCAATCACTGCCTCCAGAGAAAATTTCCCATCGCGGCAAAACCCAATTTAGGTGGCAAGTCTCCCACCACAACTCATTATCATTTGCGACCCCATGCCCTCTCCCTGCTGCTCCAAATTAGTTTGAAGTGTGAACAGGAAAGCTCACACAAAACAAACACACAAACTTGGACACACGTCAAGTCCTCATGCGAGACACTCATTCCCTTATCATGCAGGAGGGGTTCTCGGTGTTTGCGTATGTGTATCGCTCTCTGCGGCTTCGGGTTTGTTTGGCTACCTGACGCCGCCGTTAATATTAATGTCATGTAAATGTTTGAGTTGTTCTGTGCCCACGGTCTTGGGCTTGGATGTCTTTTTTTTTTTCAAGCCCCTACAGTGTCGGGGTGGATCTGTTCGGTTACAGTTACATGTCAAGGGGGATTCTGTATGTTCATATGAACCTAGAAGAAGCCATTATTGACTGAATTGGAGAAAAAAAAACTTTAAATCAATCACTATCCGCTGAGAAATGTCACTTGTAATTGTGGAATCAGATGGATCGATGAGAGGTGAAGCGTCCATCAGGAAATTCACTTGGGGGAGAATTAATATTCCTGCGGACCCTTTCCTTCAACATGATTATGTTCATCCTTCACTAATAATTACAGGGAATTTTGTTGTCCACATGTAGCAAGGAGGCAAGAAGCCAGGAGACGGGAATCATTTGCAATCGCTGTTGTGCCAAATGATAAACGGTCCGAGGCGCTAAAGTGTGTGTCTGGAAATACATTAATCTGTCATTTCCTTCATTGCAGAGGGCTACACGCCATGAATTATGCAGCCGCTTCCAGCGAGAGGAGTGTTGATCTGAGAATTGGGCTATTTGTGTCCACGGTGATGACTATGCCCATAACCAGACAGCAGGGGAAACGGATTGGGGGGGTGTGGGGGTGGTTGAGGGACACTAAGGAGGATGCAGGCAATAGCACTGATTAAAATCAATACATACATAAACAAAGTCAATAAGCAAGCTGGGTGGAAGGGGGGTTGTGAAATCAAATGCATGACTCAAATAGCAGCACACACAAGACATATTCCCCCTGCTTGTTTGGCACCCATATCAAAGAGATCTCTTGTTTTTAAAACCGACCGCTCTCGCTCACCCCCGTCCCCCATCGCTTTCATTTGGCCGGCAATTTCGCCCACACCCAAAAATTTCATGTGGATGTGTGGTCGATGCGGCCTCTCCCTGGCGTATTGTCGCTGTTGATTCATAATGAGTGGCAGGCATACAAAGCACTCCGCAGAAATTAGCACATTTGTATTTGACATAAAACAAGCACAGAGTTATCACCGTAGGGTGTCTCTTCGATTTTCAGAGGCAACAGAATTTTTTTCGGAGAGAGAGAGAGAGAGAGAGAGAGAGACAGAGAGAGAGAGAGAGAGAGAGTGAGAGTGTGAGGGGGGTGGCGGGTGGCAGGGAGGAGGGAGCTGAAGAAAACTTTCTGAGATCCTTCCCCCTGGCAGCCTGACAAGCTGAGGGATCAATACGTTTTTTGGACAGGCACTCACTAGCCACCCCCACCAACCCCCCTCCCCAGCTCAGGAATAGGCACCCCATACACCACGTACACACACACACACACCTCCTTACACACAAACCTCCACACACACACACACACACAAACCTCCACACACACACACACACACACACACACACACACACACACCTCCTCCCGATCTCCGACAGAAAGGACACTTCCTGAGGGCTTCAGCTTGTGCCTTGCTCTCACCAGAGGGCCTCCAGACAGACAGAAGCCGCTCCAATAAATCAAGATGCTTTCTGTTCAGGAAATCCACCAGCCCCACTAAAAAGGACTCCATGCACCGCACATTTTTCATGTTAAGTATTTTATAATTTTCTCTCCGACAAGATGCCAGGGGGAATTTTGAAGACTTGTGCATGTTTTGCCTCTGAACGGTCCTAAGGGACAAGAGCTCTGTTTTCTACCTTCCTTATCACGGCCGTATTTTCCACAGTGATTCTGAATCTGGAATCTACAGACTGTATGTACGATTCTGATGGGTGCACTAATATGTTTTTTTCCTTGATGCAATAACTTTATTATACAGTATAAAATTCAGCCATGTTTTTTATGTCAATTTTCACGTCTATCAGATAGCTTTTAATGTCTTGCAAAGTGACAGCCATCCTTATGTAATGTAAACAAAATTCATGAGGCAAGGCAGCAGGACCAATGCTCACTGTCCAGGAGGATTTTCAGACTGAACATTTGCATACTGCATATGCATCAACCAACACTGTACCAGTCTTTAGACAACAGGGAAAAACAACAACTGTCATACCCCCCCCCCCTCCACACACACCCCCACACACACACACACACACACACACACACACACACACACACCCACACACACCCCTCCCATCACTGAGAATTTCACACAGGCCAGCAGAACAGATCACACAGATAGAGCTGCCAACCCATTGGAGCCTGTTGCATCAAAAGGTTGAGTGGGTGGGCAACACAAATTAGTTTCTCACTGTCTAGACTTTTGGCAGTGTTTTCGTTCAGTCAAAGACATGGCTGGGGTCATGACTTATAGGTAAATACATAAATACAAGTGCTTTTGTTGTGCTGATTGTTGTGATCGTTTTTTTTTTTTTTTTCAAACCTGCACAGCAGCCGAATGTGAGTGTTTAATCTCGACCTGCTTTCGCGATGTCTCTCTCGTTTCGGTGAGATCTCTCGGGCGATTGCGGGGTTGTGTGTCGAAAATAGCCCTGGAGCTGGCAAGTGAGGCGGCAGGCCGCTCGGTGCCCACAAGCCTGTGACGCACTTCACATGGCCACAATGTCCCTTTATCCAAGATGGCCGCCGCCCAGGAGGCAGAGCCGCGCCAAGCTGTCCCTCTGGGCGCGAAAGGCAGAGCCAGTTCCTCCTCGATGTCGTCCCCAACCTGGGAGCAGGGTGGCCATGCTAGCCCCGTGGGGGGTGGGGGGGTGGTCTTTATTAGCGCACCATGACAACCAGTGAGCCAACCAAAGAGCCTGCCTGCCCGCTTGAAGGGGCATGAGCCATGGCCCAATAGTCAGGATGGGACTCCTGCCTGGGCAAAGTGGGAGGGGTGGGGGGTGGCACAACACAAGCTTGGAGCGCACAGATCTATACAGTAGCTCCATGTGTAGACGAGAGTGTGTGTGGATGTGTGTGTTTCTGTGTGAAAGAAAGAGAGAGTGAGAGAGGAGAAGGAGAGAAGGAAAGGAAGAGAGGGAGGGAGGAGGGAGGGAGGGAGAGAGAGCAAATGCATGGGAGCGAGCGAACTACAAAGGGAGAGGGAGCAAGGCTCAATAAATTAACTTATAATGCTATCATCGAGGAGTACGAGTATAACAGGGGATTTTCTTTCTTTCTTAAAAAAGGAAAAATATTGAAAATAAAACTCTTGAAGATGTGGGGGATTAAGAGGGATTTCTAAGAATCAGGATTTTCATACAAAGCTTAATGGACCCCTAATCCCTCTTTCAATTGTGTCCCCCATTGCTGGAATTTGACTTTTACTTGATTGCATGGAGGTCAAGTCCTCCCGTGGAGTTAACAGTGTTGTTCAAGTCGAGCAATTCTGTCAACAAACCTTAACTGAATCACACAGTATGGCAGAATTTTCTTTCAAGTTCTTAAACTTACTTGTACAAACAGAGAAGCAATTTCTGGGGAGAGTAAGCTAATAAGTATGCAAAAGGACACAGAGTTGTTGGAGGGGTTAGTGTAACTCTACTGAGTTTACTCGGCAACAAAGTATTCCAATTTCAGTTTACGAAAACGGAAAACAATGTTGAGATCATTTAAACTGAGTTCTGATGTCTGTCAGAAACAGACAGGAACAGTAAAACAACGAAGCTCCAGCCTCGCAGAACCGCAGCAACAGCTAGCCTGAGAGCCTGAGAGTGAATCAATGTGAGAAGTGAAATGTCATTTTGTAGAGGCCTCTCTGGTCACAAGAACAGAGGCAGCCCATACACTGCCTAAACTAAGAAATGGAACAATAAAATAAAGAACCAGCTTGAAGTAAATCAATGTGTGACTCAGAAATCAAAGATTTAGTCTGAGAATTCGAAGTAAATGGCAGATCTGTGAAGAAATTCAATAGGTGTACTTATGTAGCCATCTCTGGGCACTGCTCCTGTTCATCAGCAAGGCAATACAAAATAAAAACACAAAAACCTACAGCTTGAGACAGACTTAGTGTACAATTTAGGCATCCATCAAAAAGTCAGAGTACTGAAGTAAGTGGCAGGTACCAACACAAAAACATAACAAAATGTTGAAATAACGTTGCTACAATAAAAAAAAATCAGAGCACAGACTGAAGTAAATGGCAGGTCTGTATGGAAATTGTGGTGCTTGCAGAGCCAGATTCAGAAATGCAGACACTCCTCACATTTCTGGTGTGAATGCAACTTCAAGAAGATCTGTGTATAATAACATAGGAATCAATCAGCTAGTCCAGTGCCTGCTACTCTGACCAATCAGTCTACTCTGGTCAAGACAGCACTGCTTATAATCATCAACAAGGAAATGTATACATCAGTATATCACCAGTCAGAGTTTGGAAGTACATGGCAAATCTGATAGAAATTCATTTCAATTGAAATTCTAAAGGTGCTTGCAGACCCATTTCAGAGGTCTGATGTCAGATGTACAGCTATTGCTGTTACCAAGGAAATACAACAACTTAAACAGAGAACCTTCATCTTCAAAGAGATGTGACGTCCTGTAGGAATCATTCAGCAGACCTGGGCAGACCTTCGTGGAATTTGAAGTTGTGCATGCAAAGGCATTTCTGATCAGAATCCAGCTCAGAGCAGAGAGGAAATGGCTTGTATATACGGAACACTAACCTAAGTCAACAGGAACAGTCAGAGCTGGCCATTTGTAAAACACTGCTTCTTTAAGAGGACCTGATTTATGTGAAAAATTACACTGCTCAGACAGACAGACACACACACACACACACACACGCACACACGCAAGCACACACGCACACGCGCACACGCACACGCACACACACACACACTCCGTCGGCAACGGTGTTCACCAGCATAATAACCTGTCAGAAACGAGATTTGATTCCTTGCCTGTAAATTAAGTGATTAATATTCTAGTGGAAGACAGGAGGGGAAAGGAGAGTCTTGGATAAGAAATGAGGAGACATTTCTCTACAACAGGTCCTCCTGGTCTTATTACAAAAGACTATCAGACATAATGGAGGTGACACACTGTCTTAGTTGTGGAATACCACATAATCGGGGGGGGGGACTCCAACAAGGCAGCCGCCCTGATCAAGCTGTTACTGTAGCTTTGCAGGTACTTGAGAATGCAAGAAAAAGATGTTTTGTGACATTTCCGAACAGAGATGGCACTGCCATAAAGCCCTGTCAATTCCAGGGAAGCTGCGAGGCCACACTGGTGTTCTAAACAAGCGCTAATGGATTTCTTGGGCTTCTGTGGGGAACCACATTAAGGCAATTAGCCCTGGCAATGATCGCGGCCTGGAGTGGACGCTGCTGACGGAGAGACAGACGTGCCGAGTGGCGAGACGGGCGCGTTTGAAACAGGATGTGACACACACACGCCGTGTAATGATAGTCAAGGTCACGCCGCCGAGGTGGAGGGGGACAGTAGGCCCGCCGATGTTCATTTGTCACGTCAAAAGAACGAGGGGGGGGGGCTGGAGTGGGAGGAGGTGTGTGTATGTGTGTGTGTGTGTGTGTGTGTGTGTGTGCATGGGGTGGTGATAGGGACAAAGTGGAAACAGAGAAGTTCAGATAAACAGAAGACAATGGCAAACTTTATCTAGGTATTACTGTCACCCCAATCTGGGTGGCCTGGAAAAACACACACGCACGCGCACACATTGCGCCCTGGTTACGCCATTTTGTGGCGGCAATCTCTCTTCTCTTCCTGCTCCCCATATCCCCCCGGCAGATTCTATAGTCATGAATGTGCACTTAATTCAAAGTAATGAGACACATTTGATGCTATCATTCCACACAATGAGGCCTGATACTCCGATCCATTTTCTGCACGCCTCACATGTCGCTGAATCGGGTTTAGCAGACACAAGGGAGATACTCATGCCAAGGTTTTTCTGTCTCCCCATACCCCCCTTCCTCCCTCCCCTCCCCTTCGTCAGTGCTTCTCTGGGATACAGGCAATTAGTTATTAAGACCTTCCATGCTTCAAATCACCAGATATGTTAAGAAAGATTATAACCTCAAGGAAGGTAATTACTTTAGTGAGGCTAAGTTTTGAATACAGATAGGCCGGCTCATAACGCTCCAGGAGCTCACAGTGGATCTAGGTAATTAAACAGGCAGAGAGACAGACAGAGATGGAGCGTTATCGCCCATGTGCCTTCCCTCGTGGACAAACGCGAGAGGGACCAACGCGTTCGGTGTGGGAAATAACACTCGCGTATTTATAAATGCATGTCACAGACATGCAGACATCATTGTTGCATTGTAATTTTGTTTAGGGTCCTTTAATTGGTAATGTCAAACTCTGAAGCTGCATTGGTTGAAACAGCAGTTGAGTGTTATTTTCATTGACAGGTGACAGATAATTGAGCACAAGAAAGTTTACCATTGCTGAATATGATAACAAACTAGTTTGTGCTACTTTGATACCAAATGGTTTAATCTCTTATAAGGACAGGTTATGCCTACCTGTTGCATCTGATGGCTTTGACACCTTTTTCTGATGCTGACAACACAAGCCATATATTAAATGATTATATATAATATAGATATATATGATATATAATAATTAAATTCATATATACAATGAATATGTATGAATTCCCTTTCAGAAGCAGGCTATTTATCCAGTGGCCAAAAGAACAAGACCAAAAGCATGTCTTACAATGCTGCTGCCTGAGCTAGCCTACCATTTCTGTCAGCAACAAGCCCCCTGTCACCAAAAAAAAAAATGGCCTGTCACATATAGTTATTACTGCACCGAAAAACTTAAGACATGACAGGAAAGCTAACAGCCTCTAAGGAAGGATAATCCCCTTAGTACAATGTTCTCTCTTTCTGATGGTACAGACCGAGCCCTGCTCAGTCCCTTTCCTGTACAGGCCTTATGCTCAATCCTGCGCTGTTTTACATAGAATCATATTCAACACCAAATCTATGAGGCTCGCTCTATGTTCGTGGTATATTTAGACATGCAAGGCTGCTGTTGTTGTTGAGCTCTCTCTCTCTCTCTCTCGCTATTGTGGCTAATCTGGCTATAGACCCTGAATGATGAGCAGCTGATGCGGTTTTGTGATTCATGAACAATTCCTCCAGAATTACACCAAGCTGGTGCTCCATGGTATTATTTGCGGGGTGTGTTATTAGACGAGAGCGACAAGCTGACATATCGAGGAGGCTGCTCCTCAGGCCCCCCCGCCCTCCTCTCTCTGCCTTGCGCCGTGGCTGTGGAAGCCCTGGGAGCCGAAGCCCCTGCAGGCTCACAGTAACAACCGAGCAGCCGAGCGGTGGGCTGAATCTCACCGAAAACAATCATATTATGCCGAGCACACAGGTTATCCTCGAACGCTCCGCAACACTCCCCCTCCACACACACACACACACACACACACACACACACACACACACACACACACACACACACGTCCACCCCCACTGCCACCCCTCACCCCTCACCCTGGCCAACCCCCACCACCCTGCTCTCTGAGCCTCGGAGGGATTTCATTGGACGCCTCCGCGCTACTATGCATTCTCCATTCCACTTCACTTTTGGCTCAGTGTGACACCGTAATGGAGTCTCTTGCTCCAGTGAACTGTGACTCCACAGCCCCCACACCCCCTTCCTACCCGACCCTACCCACCCCTACCCTACCCTTCCCTACTCCCACCCCTACCCCACGCCTTGGTCTCTGTGCCCCTGCTCCAGCTGATCACAACCTGGAAGGCCCATGACCACTGGAGCAGTATTACCTTTCCTTGTGTTCAGCTGGTTGTTTTGAGAACACTCTCCCCAAAGCTATGGAGCATAACAGGGGGAGCGGTGTCGACTCGGCACCCACCATGTAGCTCCGATTCTGCCACTTATCTTCTATTTACGGTGGTGCCTCTTTGCCTTGCATGCTTTTTTAAATATATTTTGTGCTGTTTTTTTTTTTTAAAAAGCACCATCTCTATGTCAGTCACTCAAGGGCTGTTTGAGTATGCTGGCATTTTATGTGTGCCATCAAACACTTGGCCCGTCTTGGCATAATGTCTCTCACCACTCATCCTCCCCTCTTGCTTTGAAGCGCCGGGCTTTTTTTTCACGAGAGGGATTTTTCGAGCTCTTTAAGAATTCAGAACGGCGTGCCTATCGCCGGGGTGACATGAAAGGTGGCATCTGATCGCCTCCCCCTCTCAGGAGGGGCCCTACAGGTACGGGGCCCCCAGGCAACGGGGGGGGGGGGGTCGGCGCTAACGCGCTGCCTTTTTTAAATGCGCGTCGCTAAAGAGGGCAGCTCGAACACGGAGACGCCGTGAGTACTCTCTTTCACACACACACACACACACACACACACACACACACACACACACACACACACACACACACACACGCACTCACACACACACACACACACACACACACACACAAACACATAGAGCCAGTGAAACCCAGCCTTTCGACACCCATCTCATTTTCAGGTGAAGGTGAGAGAGTGGATTAAATAAACACCGGCGTGTGTTTTGAAGCTGATAGGTGCTCTGATTTCATTTGAAGGTGTCTGTTTTCCTGCCGTGGTATACACTGCATTATGCAAGCCTACACCAGAAGGACATCATTTGATTTGCTACCTCTAAAGGACATTATTGTGCCTGAACAAGCCTGGCATGCTCTTCTGTGTCTCATTACAGGTCCAATGGAATAAGTTCAAGTCAAAAAAGGACTATTTTCAGCCATCTCTTTTCTGTTCATGCCCATAGTCCATTATGAATCCACTAAATACTGCCCAAATTAGAAAGAACACTTCCAGCCCAATTCCTTCTATATTTTCTATATTTCATCACCCTTTACATTATTCATTGTTCCTTCACTGCGATACATTGTTGAAAGAACAGCTCGATCAATAACTGACTTTTCTGTTCACCGATCTTAAGACAGCTCCACAGATGTAACCACACAAATGAAAATGTTGCGCTTCAGCATGCAAATCAGCTTGGCAGGGCATTAAGACGAGCCCTCAGAGCAGAAGCAAACGGCCCCCTGTCTGACCATTCTACCTGCCGTCTGCCGCACAGTCCAGGGAAATCATTATCCCCGATGCCTGGCACCAAGACACTGCTGGAGCCCATCTTTAGAGGGGGATCAGGTTAGGGAGGTTAATAACATTCGGGATGATTACACCCGAGCCACCAGAAGAATAAGACCTGAGAGAGAGCAGACACCATGACGCTAATAATCATAATTCTGATGTGGGGGCGACTGGAGGAAATATATATCGCCGCCTATTCATTTCAACCGCCAGAGAAATTGCCAGCGCTGCGCTGGTGTTGGCTGGGGGAGAAAAGGTTGAGTCCACGGGGATATTTGCTTGTTTTATGTGCTACATGATGCACCGCTGTGGTAGCAAACGCTTCGTTGGATAGATTCACACTCAAAACAGTGCTGAATAGTCCTCTGCACTGTAAGCCCTACTGTGGGATGGTGAGGGAACAAGCAAATAGAAAAATGTAACTGCCATTGTCATTTCACTTGGCTTTTGGAACGAGACACACAGTGCCGTCCTTTGTCCTCGTGTGAGAGATTAAATAATCAAAGGCTGTCTTTTTTTTTGCAAAGAAACAGGCACTTCTTCCAACACTGAGTGATCTGCCAAGTCCACAATGGCCACGTCGGTGGAAAGACATAATCTTTCTATTTGATACAGCCATGAAAGGAGAAGGGGGGGGGGGGGGGGACTCATCCACTCGTGGTTTCTCAGCAATGCCCAAAATGGATCCCTCAAAGCAAAATGGGCCTGTGATTTTCATTTTGTGTAAGTCCCTCCACAAACACGCACAGGCGATTGTTCTCACATAGGACTTGGTTTATTTACTCAGGGCTCTGTGAACGAGGGACGGAATTTGAACACAGCCACAACTCCCAATCCTCTCCCCGAGGTTCTCAAGCACTAGTGTCAAAGCAGCTCCACGGAGGGGCCCGGCGATTACTGTACGCAGGTTTCATCTCAACTATGCATTACTCAAGCCGCTTCCACTATATATAGTGTCTCTTTAACCAATGAGGGGGAGCTAATTGGTGATTTCAGCTGGTGCGGAGCTTGGCTGAGACACCCTCACTGCTCTTGGCTCTAGATAGCACTGACATCAATGGCTTAAACAGCCACTATGAACATGGCTATAGTTGCAGCCCACCGCAGTCACGCCAAAAATAGACAGCTTTCATGGATCGGTGTTTCCTGTTTCTTAAGCACGGCGTGAGTCATGTGAGGAGGTCCTGCTTTGAGATGCTATTTTCAGATTATATCACGAGAGGCAAAAGCAACGCACTCTATCAAGCCAACCTCTGTGGCTTATTTAGATGGGTGATGAAAGGTGTGTTTTTACAGGAAATCTCATTGGTTGCTTTTCCCTGGGCTGGGCTTGTCTGTCTGGTCAGTCGGTCCCAAAAATAACTAAATGTACGGTTTCATAAACTGTAGCTTTTGTGATGTGTATTAAAGAGCTTATCCATTCAGACTGAGGTCAAAAGGTTCCAGATTGATATGAATGGAGCATGATGTTGACTTCTTGACAGGGCTTTGACCCATGTCTGCCCTCCACATGAAATGGCTTTCAGTTTGTGGTCCTTGGAGAAAATGGTCAAAGGGATGTTATAAAAAGTGATTCACAAGCTTCAAAATGACAGAGAAAGTAAACTTACGTAAGTTGTTAGCCCTTGCTTGCATGGTGTCATAGTGCTGGGCGTGCATTGCAATGGCCCCTTCATGTTCTGCTGAACAGGCACTCTGCATGACGCTTGCTACGGCTCTGTGGGAGAAAAAGAAACATGTCAGGTGATTCAGAATTCTGTTGAATGTTTCTGAATGACTTAGAATCCTATAAGTTGTATGATTAGTACACTTTCAGATTTTGATGTTGACATGTAAGTAAAATACCGAAGTGTAAACTGGAAGTGAAAAAAATATGGTTTGCCTATGTTCTCTAAACCAAAGACCTTAAAGCTGGTATTCGACTGGGTCGCTGTCCATGGTACTACTTTCTCCTCTGGCCGGTGTGTCAGGTAGTATCCATAATACAAAAGACTATCAGCAAAACACTCACCAGTTCACCGTTTGAGGGTGAGGATATTACTGATCTTTATTTAAAAGAATTAGTTGCTTAACCAGTGGTCACGGTGTGTTAGCTACTACAATAACACCAAAGTGCTTGCTGTGCCGGATGAGAGACCTACGCCCCTGCACGGCGAGTGAAGTGCGTAGTGGAGGCAGAGATTTGTGTGATGTGTGGAGAGGTGTACATAGATATTACGCAATTGCTGAGGCTAAGTCAACCGCCGCTGTAAGTCAAAACAAAAATGTTGACACAAATGTCAAGACTTGCATCGAAAGGTACGTTCTCAATAATCAGTCTCAGGAAGAGTTTCTCGCTTCACTTAAGTGTAAACAGTCTGAACTCTGAAGTTCATGTGAATATTTTTCAAATAATCAAATATTTTGAATGTAATGATTTAACAAAACAGCATATTATTTGCTGTGTTTGTTTTTATGTATCTGTAATGGCGACCACTGGCAGTGATGCTAGTTTTCAACTAATTTGTTTGTTGTGATTACAAATAACACGAAATGACTACATGAGAAGGGTGATTTCATTATTTTACCCCCAATCTTTATCTAGGTTAATGCTGCTTCCCCAAACGGTTATGTGCGTGTGAAGGACCATAACATGAATAGGCCTACATCGAATTAACAGTTAAATCGTTTCATGTTCAGTTATAGCTTTCAGCGAGCTCTTATCTCCTGATATATTTTACCTAAACCAAATATCCCTTATCCTTTCCGTCGCATGTTTGGAATTATAAAAGAATAGATAGATACAAGTTATTGCCTAACTCTTTAAGCTATCCAAAGTGTTTCGGTCGTTCACCATTTAGGGACTATTTGGGATTTAACATAAAATAAACTCAACGCTCATTAATAAACCACTGGAATGCAATGTCCACAATCCATGTGGCAGATTCTGAGCTTCCTTGCAGCATGTCACCGCTCTGAATTCGCTCTGATTTTCAATATTAGCATTTCTCCTCCTGTGCCGCAGGTAGACTACGTATTACCACTGGGGTTCAACACATTCCCTGACAGTGTCTGTATTCTATCATTATGCTGTCAGATAATCAATCTGACTTTCAATGGCTTTGGAACACACATAAACAGTCAATTTCATTCGCCTCTTCGAGCACTCGCTCTGTGCGTGAAGTGGACACATGCTTAGTCCACACTTCCCTTAAAGCACATTTACGCACGACACATTTCTTGGACTGAGACCTACCTAGACATATTTTCTCTTTGGGGTCGATGTGCCTTTTCAAGTCCAAGTTTTGTAAATATCCCGACAAGTGCCATGATTGCAACCACTCCACATATGATATACACAATAAAGTTTGTACTGTCCTTGGTCCGATCCTGACTTGGAATTGCCTTCTTATATGGAGTTTGACCAGATGACATCCACTTTGGAGTGTCATAATTTGTGCAGGTGCTTTGATCCAAACGGGATTCTTTGAGCCCGCAGCAAAATCGGAAGCCACAGGTGCCACAGCAGTACAAATAGTCGTTCGTTTCGCAAACGAACGGCGGGTCCCACTGACCCATCACGTCGTAGTATCCGCGGCATTTATCCTCTGAATGCGGGGCTTCTGTAACGACGTTCTCCTCATCTCTAGAGCCGTTAGACCCCGTTATCATTATAAAGCCCTCCATCTCCTGTCCTTGTGCGCCGTCCGCGGAGCACAGCAGTGCCATAACTTTGACCAACAAGTAGCCTAACAGAAAGACTGTCCATCTCATCATGTAGCTTCCCCGGAAATCTTCGATAGCAAAGCAAACAGGAAAAAATAAGAAAATGGAGATCCTATATTGCTACAGGTCAAGACACATAAATCCAAAAAGAAGACCACAGCCATGCGTTTCACTGTTGGTTTTCAACTAGTCCCCCTTGACAGGATTCTGTTGGAGGACTATTTATCTTCTCCCTGCTCGCAGTGCCATATCCTGGCGCGCGCATCCTTTGTGTGCGTAAAGAAGTATTCTTGGAGAAGTCTGTCTTCCAGTCCGTTCGCTGCGCCACAACTACTTCATCCAACGCATTCTTTCATCGACTGATGTTCGGGTGTGTGGGCACAGATACACTGTAAGCTACCAAATGGTTGATGAGAAAACTGTGCAGCTGAGTCTAGGCGAATGATTTTACTGGGAGGGAGAAGCGAGAACTGGGAAAGTCCGCTAGAAGAAGGATGAGGGAGGGATTAGAGAGAGAAACGGTGTGTGTGTGTCTGTGTGTGTGTGAGTGTGTGTGTGTGTGTGCCTAAGACACACATACAGAGAGAGAGGGAGGGAGAGAGACAGAGACTGAGATAGAGAGAGAGCGCGCATCGCGTAACATTCGTTTTTTTTATTTGGAGACCAATTCAGGCACCACCCTCTCTTTGTTCAAAATGATGGCATGCTTTACCACAATAATAAAGACTTATATAAATCGACAATCTATTGGACGAACATGGTATACTTTTCTCTATCTTTTTTCTTGTATGCTAATTTGATGTTTTTGTTTTCCTAGAGGCGCAACAGAGTTTTTTTTCCATCATTATTATTATCGGTACTGTGCGTGATTTCTACTTTAAGAATAGACATTATTGTCCATGCTTTCGTTTGTCAGGTCTGAAAAACGTTCAATCGGCAGGATTGTTATCCTTTTCGACAGCACCCCTATGAGCCATTGTGATGATGGACATATCAACGCAGTTTCCCACCGAATGAACGTGCCTTATATTTTCACATTTGTCATAGCCTAGCTAAAACTTAATATAACTGGTGCATATGATTAGCGGGAGTCCTTGAGGTATAGCCTAAATGGTTGTCATAAAGAAATGTTAATTTGTCTCACTTCAGTCTTCTTGTAAAAAAAATAATTAAACTGCTTTTGTTTTATCTGTTTTTGGGGTACACACGTTTTAGCCTGGATGACCTCAACACTGCCTTTACTTACTTTCACAATGATTAAAAAAGGAGCTGCTCACCCATTCTTCACTGGTGTCTACTGCACATGTCATGTGTCATTTCTTCTCCACAGATCTCCTAATGTTGTCCAACAGTGGCTATAAACTGGCATGCATGCCAACTGCTCTCTGGCACCTCACATTGTCTAAAATATCCTGTAAACAGATCCCCAAAAGACCTACATCAAAAACAGAATGTCTACTGGTCATTCATTTTAAACTCTTGTCTCTTTTAAACTTTGTATTTTCTCTTCTAAAAAAGAAAGGGGGGAAAACCTTATTGACATTGTCCTCTTCATACCCCACTGATGTGTCCCACACCCTCCTCTGACTGCAACCAACTCCAGCAGCAACTTATTTTTTTTGTGAATCCATCTTCTACCTGCACAAACAGGCATATTCCATTATTTCCTGCATGTTTTATGCATAGGCTACAGAATTGTCATCACACATAATTTATCATTATGCTATTTTGCAACTTAAGTGCATGGTTTGGCCTATATTGAGCAAACTTTCTGAACACATGTGCTTCAAACACTGCAGCTATGTAAGCTACAGATATGGGTACATTCCTCAACTGTAACCCATTCAAAGCACCTGCAATACCCCCCATTTGAACTTATGGCTACAACCATCAAGCACAGGTTTTTTTCCTTTGGTGTCAATCAAAAATGGATACATCCTAACACGATCAGCTGTAACAAAATGGTCTATAACCCTACAGAAAAGCATCTTTCGCTACTGGTTCAGCCAAAACTTTAGCCCCAAATTCACATTCCTCTAACATATTTACAGGTTGCAATGCAGGGCAATGAAGTGTCAAAGTGTATACTTTCTTTATGTGAAGAAATGAAGTGTGAATGATATTTCTACAAATCAAGGCTTAGCCTTCTGTTGTATTTGACACCAAATACATTTTCAGTGATATATTTGGTCTTTTGGGACAAATATGTTTGGTCATTTGTTGGTGTAGGCCTTAGTTTTCAACTCAAATGACATATTTCTAAACCATAAATATGTTTATGGTTACTTATATTATGGATATTATGCATGCTTTGTAGCTCCCTTATGATCAGTAGCTCCCTTCATTCTGTTTTCATTCCACTTGTTGTAGGCTGCTTCTCCCCCTCTCCCCCCCCCCCCACGCACTCACATCCTTGGGTGCTATTATTTTCTGCAACATCAGACATTAACTGCATCAACAAGAGTAAGACGATAGGTCAAACAGTGGGAGAAGAGGCTACACCTGCCTCAGCATTGCTGCTTGATTACACTTAATTATTACCCCACTGCCACACTGGACTATGAAATAACATTTGCTTGTCATTTGTCAGATATTTAGTGGGATTGACTAATTTGACTAAAGTATAGGCCTTTACACACAGGCTGGGGGATTAGCGTCATTACTCTTACTTAAAAGTAGACTATGGCATATCTGTGGTGTTGTTGACATATAGTGCAACCGGAAAGTTTTCAGACCCTTTCAAGTTTTCCACATTTTTGTTATTTTTCAGACTGATCTTAAAATGGATTCAATTCATCTACACACAATACTCCTTCTACACTTGCAATTGAGCTCTGTTGCATCCTACTTCTATCAATGGTCCTTGAGATGCTTCTACAACTTGATTGGAGTCCACCTGAGCCTAAATGAATTTACTGGACATTAGTAGGAGAGGCACACATCTCTTTATATAAGCTCTCACAGTTGTTGGTGTATGTCAGAGTGAAAACCAAGCCACAAGGGTCAAGAGAATTGTCCGTAGACCTGTAAGACAGGGTTGTGTGAAGACACAGATCTGGGGAAGGATACAAGAACAGGAGGCTACCGTGCTCTTGGGCACTTTCAATGCTGCAGAAATGCAGAAAAACCCTTCAAATGTTGTCCCAATTTACCTGAGACATGCTGTCCTAAATTACCACACCACATTTGGTAATTTGGGACAGCAAGAAAATGTCCTGATTTTAAATGTAATCTAAACATAATTTCATAACAGTTCTTGTTTCTTTTGATACACTATTACACCCTATGTCTACAGTACAGTAGATTAATAATTCAAAAAGGATATTAAAGTCAAGTCATGTTAGATGCAGACCATGTCATGATGTTAAGACCTCACCCTACAGTAGCTACCAACCAGCTGGTGTTGCACACAATCCTATCTCCACACCCCAACTTTAGGAAGCCTCATGAGCGAGTATGCATAAGGTATCTTTCTCAATTGATTGATACTTTATTGATCCTTTACAGGAAATTACTTTGTTACAGCAGCTATGCATCATCAGAGCATCACAACACACACTGCATCCAACACACCACACCACAACACACACACTGCATCCAACACACACTAACCTTTGTCCACTGCATTCAACACATAGGCTACATACTACAGTAGGCTACTGTACATCCACATGTCAACAGTCCTGTACATGACCATGCCAACGGAAAGTACATTGATACAGAGCACAGGTATTGTAAAAGAAGTTAGTCTGCTGTAGCCTAATGTCTCTAAAATGTACATACATAATAAATAGAAGGGTTTAAATATGATTTAAAATAAATAAATAGGCCTAATAATAATATAAAAATGAAAATATCCAAACCATTTCTTGCAATCATATGCGCGCACACGCACATAAATTGCGCATGCCTATCTAAAGTTTACTAGCCCTGGAAGCAAATGTAATTTGCTGCCGCTAGGGTGCGTCTAGATTTCTAGGCTAAAAGTTTACTGGACTTTAAGGAAATGTCTTGAAGTCATTTTTCAGTAGGCTACAAGGCTACCTAACAAAGCATCAGTTTGAAAACTACAGAATCTAACAAACATACCATTCCCTACCAGACTAGAGTTCCTAACTACCAAGTCTGAATTCTGTGTTTTGTAAGCTACCAAGGAAGGACAATGCTAAAAGATGTGAGTAGGGTCACTGCGAGATTGGCAGGGGAAGCGCTTGGTTTGGCTTGACAAACTTGCTACAGGACATTTAATCGCAAATAGAGCGATGGATTAGCGCGGTTCAGGAGTAACTAGTTCATCGCCGATATAATCTATTCAAAATAGCGTTAGGTTAAAGTTCGCCTTTGACATGGAATGCCTGTAGTGGTGAGATAAGACCACACACGGTTTCATTAACATTTATCTTAATCAACTTTTGTAATACCAATAGCCTATAACCTGACAGAATGGCTGCGGGCGAAGAAATATTCTTGAGAGCCAAAGGACGGACGTTTGTGGGACTGACAGAAGGTAGCCTAGTAGTTAGCTTTACACAAGTCACTGCACTAGGCTGCTATCTAACATCAACATAGCCGAAGTCAACCACGTTAATATGTTAGCTGACAACTACAGGGTTTCAGTGCACCGTAGCCTACATGCCGAACACAAATGGCGAGTTACCACGGTGGACTGTAAATCGTAAAAAGACATTCTGACCTGTGTGGCAATTTTTGTGTACGAGTCTAGTCTACTCTGTAACAACAACTGCATGTGACTGTTGTGTTTTGGGCGTCATATAGCCCAGGGACAGTCGCGACACCACCGATGTAGCCTGCCGTTCATCTTTGACAACAATTACTTTTAATGTTTAAATCATGCAGTAGCCTAAATTATCCTGATCAGCACAGTCCGTCAACATTGACATTCGATGACCCTGTTAGCTACATATTAGATTAATTATGTTTCTTGCCAGGTGACATTTTGGAAACGCAAAACTTCACTTCATACAGTAGGCTACTGGAAGTTTCGGATCAAGGTCACGTAAACTGCTCAGCTCTTTTATTTGGATTTGTGATTAGTTTTGTTTGAATACCTCTACCACCTGAGATATGGTCTGATGTCGAAGCAGCTCGGGCTTCGGCCTCGGATAACGCGTGCGTGAGCGCGTACTTATCGGCTGTCACGGGAGCTTTGTCTGCTCTTTTCAATTCATGTTTTCAAAGCTGGCTGAAAATAGTTTGCGCCGTCTCCATGGACCGTACAGTAAAGTTGGCCTTCAGTAGGAAACAAACACATAAACACTCTCTTTCACAAAAGCTTTAAAGCTTTAAATTTTGAAGCATTTTTGATAGCTCTGACAAATATAAAGTCTGATTGTCAGCTTGGGAGTTGTAGACTATGTGGTAATACCAAATCGTTGCATGTTCTCTGTGCTCATGTCTATCCAAAAAAGGGCAAGGCAATTTGTTGGTCTTTAAAATATCCTGCTATGTAGGAACATGTAGCTACATGACTATGTAGACTGTAGAGGTTGGGACTCTGGCCACTGACATTGGAAAGGGTAATCATATAGGTTGTTGTTTTCTCAGTGATTTATGATAAAACACACATGTACTCTACAAGTGTCAAAGACTCTCTTACTCTAAAGGGTCAAAACATGGAGGGACCATATGTTAATTCCATAGACAGTAAAATAAATTTATTTAATAAAATTAATTATCAATTCTTTCATCAGGCTAGAGAAGTATCTCTTCCTGTTTTTAATTGGTAAATGAGGACATTCCCTCTTCAGTATAGTGTGTAATATAACAAGAGAGATTTGCAAGTTACTTGTGCAGAATCTGTTCTTTCATTTGTCTACAACATTCTGATGGGTGCAGACCAAAAGAGGAGAATCCTGCTGAATCTCACTGAACCACAGACAGAATGTCTGATACAGCAGAGCACACTGGAAAAGGCTTCTCTTTCATCCAGTCCGCTGCTGTGTGCGAAATACGCTTCCTAAATGATGATGGCGAGGAGCAAAGTCGAGAACTTGTAATGGCATTCCCAGTAGGAGGATTCTCTCCTCTTTTCTTCTCTTCCTGCAGTTTTGATGTGTGCGAAGGGGAAAAAATTACCATGAATCCTGCAGGGAAAAAGCTACATAAAGATACATGGGTAATGCCTTGTATGCCGAAGGAAGAAAGAGAAGAGAAACAATAGCAGCGTGGCAGAGCGACTGGGTCATGGCGCGTTTGCCCAGTCCTCTGTGGCCTGTTGTTTGTGTATGCAGCACGGCCAGTGGAACTGGAGGAACGTACGGAACGAGTACCATGTGAACTCTGAGGGACTGTCAGCGGAGCGTGCTTGCTTTACATTTGCGTACAGCAAAGGGGGGAACACATACATGCCAACGCGTCGTCGCAGTCCCCCTCATATCCCTCTTGTCACACGCTTGTCTGACAGATCACACGGGGCTGGCTTGTCCTCAATCAGGCTGCCGAGTGTGATGAATTATTGAGAGTTGTGTGATTAAGGAAGGGGAGTTACGTAAGAGTGACAAGATTGTGCTCAAAACACTTTGTTATGCACGTGTTGACTGAAGCAGGGGAAAGCTAAGACTTGCCAAGGAAACGACTGAGAAGGATTTCCCCCCTATGTTTTTTGCCCCATCCACAGATGCTGAGAAAGAGTGGCGAGGTCCTTTCTGTTTCATCCAGGCGGCTGACCCCCAGCTAGGCCTCATGAAGGCCTGGAGGATCGGGGACAACGATGGGGGAGGGGACGAGTGGGCCGAAGAGGTCCAGCTCACCAGGCAGGCTGTCCAGGCCGTCAACAAATTGAGCCCCAGGCCTCGCTTCATGATCCTGTGTGGGGACCTCGTCCATGCCATGCCAGGTGAGATTGCACAATAGCACTCACTCCTTTGGAGGATGCTGATTGGTAATGGTTCACAGATTCTGATGTATTTAAAGCCAGTAAAGACCATTGTGAGTACTGCACTGGAGATACTGCATTCATGTCTCACCATGCTTTTGAGCTATAGGTTTTTTTTCAAGCTTTGATTAATCAGAGGAATATTTGATGTTAGGGAATCTTTAAGCTACCCTTGTGTTTTTAATATATTATTAGTGTCTTTTCTGTTCTAGCATTGCATGTAAAATGTAGTAGGCTAAATCCTGTTAGGAATGGAATGAATTTTACTATGTTTTAGTGACTTATTCATTTTGATTACATTAAAAAGAGTGTACTTTCTCATTTAGCTTGTATTAAGGGAATTCTGTGGTAAAAACTGAAGTAGACTAGACTTTGATCTGTATGGATCTCACATGGTTGTATTTTTGGATGGTTAGAGATTCATTCTAAAGTATGTGAAGACGCATAAGTGATAAGTTCCTCTATTTTTGTGAACTCACTTCCTTAAATTAAGAGGCTTGCTTGGTCGTAGGTTCCCTAAAATAGGGTTTGAACTGTGTTAGTTCCTGCTCTCAGAGTAACTGAATCCAGTTTAGGCTATGCTAGTGTCTACTGTTATCTGGAGAGATTGTATGCTGGAAATGCCTGTATTACATTTGTTCCTCATACCCAGTGACATTTTGAGGTATTCACTGAGCTGCATGGGGCATAGGGACACACAAAGGCACACCCTGTCATTCTAAGCAACCTCTGTGAGATGGGAACATAGTGTCTCTGAGCCCACATCGAGTTTCGGGCATCGTAATCATTTAGGCAACCCCATTGCCAAAAAAGACATCTGCCGAATGATTTTCAAGGCTTTGCAAAAGAGACAGAGTAGGTGACGGAATCCATGGGTCCACACACTTTGCCGGCCTGTCATCCTTCATTTCGGCTCGTGTCGGTGTTCCTCGCTGTCGGCTCCGTGCCGCTTAAAGTGGTATAACAAGCGGGAGCTGGCAGGTGCCACTGGGGCACCGTGTAGTCGCTGGGCTGGAGTGACAGGCGAATGTTTGCACCCCTCCGACCGATCTGATAAGGAGGTCAGGAGGCGCCTGCACCTGTGGACAAAGACGCGTGACAACAACGAGATGCCGAGAGCTTCGGATGGAGGAAGGCAACGGACCTGCTGCTGGGAGGTAGCGGAGGTCAGACTCCAGAGGGGCGATGCAATTGTTATTTTTCGGCAGGCTGTGAGCTCCTGCTTGAATCGAATCCAAGTTGCAGGATGGGCTCTACAATTACAGGCATTATGCCAAGTGACTGAAAACTCTCTCTACCTTTCAGCTTAAAGTTGCTCCATGCCAGTGCTGCGCTTGTAATTGTGCTTATTTTCTCCCACAAATTCTCCTTTTTTTCTCCATTGGCCCATGTAATGCAGGGGATATCAATTGAGCAGACCGCTTCATATGTGGCACACGACGCATGTCTGTTCACTCTATAAACTCCATGCGGACACATGCGTCCTAGACCGCCTACAAATGTGCTCAGATGTATTGGATCTCGCATGAGGATTGATTGCCTTCACACCTGGCATTAGATATGTGAAATAGCGAACATCGGATCTTGCCTACCAAGTGTAAATGGCCACTGTATATTTGTATATCGCAGATGTTGGTGTCAGAAGTCCAGATTCATTTGGTAAACATCAACAAATATGTTTACGTATACATTCTTTTTTCCCCTATGTGTTAATGATACAGCAGGTTGGGCGCTAGGAAATCCACAGAGACCAACAAAGTGTCATTTCTCCTTTGATTGAGCGCTTTGCCTTGTGTGCCGCACGCCGCTGATGGGTGTAATTTATAGGTTGCCGCGGTGACAAAGCGTCCTGTAAAAGCACAGCGCAGCTCCTTTTTTTTTTCCCGGAGAGATTCTGAGACCTTTACGGTCCAGTGTCAGCTCTCATTACTGTCAGGCCAGAGTGGCTGGCACAGGGTGCCAAATGCATTACACACCAGGTCTGTCACACTCCAACACACACACACACACACACACACACACGCTCATGAGATTCACTCATCCACATGCTGTCCCACACATACAGTATCTGCTTGGACGTCTCCCTTATTTGACATACACACACACACACACACACACACACACACACACACACACACACACACACACACACACACACACACACACACACACACACACACACACAAACACACACACACACACACACAAAAACATAGACATAAAGGGCTCAGGGCTCCCTGCACCCAAACACCCGTATCATTAGCCCTTCCCCTGACATTTCCCCTAAACTGTTTGTTTTGGGGAAGCGTGAATCTTGGCCCCGAGGATGTTGTTTGTCATCTGTTTGGCACAGAGCTGAGACCGTCTGCGTCTCAAGTGCTTGGATGTCTGTCTGTGAGTGTCACTCTTTGTCACTGTCCCTACCTCTCTGTCTGTGTGTGTGTGTGTGTGTGTGTGTGTGTGTGTGTGTGTGTGTGTGTGGCTGCTTTTCTCTCTTTTACATTTCTCAGACTTTTCTTGGAGTGCATCTCTCACTTCCTCTGTTTTCTCTCTTGCACTCTCTGTCTCTCTGTTTCTCTCTCTTTTTGTCTTTCTCTCAGCCACCTACTTATCTCTCCTTCCTCTGTCAAGCTTGCACACACAGTATACAACTCCTCTGTTTCTGTTGGGACTTCCTGAGCTTGTCGATACACCCTCCCCAATCATGAAAGATGCATATGGATTTTTTTTTTGTCTGTACACAATTCAGTTTGTGCGAAACAAACCAGGCATCTCCGATGACAAAGCCGGAACCTAATATTCGTATTCCACAGCTGTGGCTGACCGTCACAGGAGTCCTGTCATAGCCCTCGTCCCCTGGTCATCATCGGCTTGAGCGGCGCAGGGGGGTGTGGGTGGGGGTTTTGGAGAAAGTAGCTGTCAGTGTGAAATGGTCACGGGGATTGGGTCACGGGGGACATGGTGTGATGGCATCCCACCACTGACCCCTGAGGTTGCTCATCGCAGCGTGTGTGTGTGTGTTCCCTTCCCCTTACCAACCCACCACCACCGCACCGCCACACACATGATCAACCCTACTCTCGCAAGCGTTAATTGACTGCGTCTTGGTGACAAAGGGGGGGGGGGGGAGAATCCCCCAGAGACGGCTAAGAACTGAGGAACACTTTCATGACTGATGATAATGAAGAAGTAGTGGCTACAGGAGGTGTTTGTGTGTGTGTGTGTGTGTGTTTAGTGTGTGGGTGTGTAGTAGGTGTGGGTGTGGGTGTGTGTGTGTGTAGTGTGTGTGTGTAGTGGGTGTGCGTGTGTGGGTGGGTGTGTGTGTGTGTGTGTGTGTGTGTGTGTGTGTGTGTGTGTGTAGTTGGCGGGTAAAGGAAGGAGGAGGAGAAGGAGAGGGTGATTACATTAAGAACGCAGTGGACCTGATGCTCTACTAATGAGGCTCTACAAAGGGATTGCCTCAGATGCTGATGGGGCTTTAGTGTGAGTGTGTGTGTGTGTGTGTGTGTGTGTGGGCGTAGGTGTGTGATTGCCTTGAATGCTTGCGTTTGTGAAGACAAGGATTTGTGTAGTAGCTAGAAGATGAAGTGGTGTGCGTGTATGTCTGTGTGTGCCTCTCTGTGTGCGTGGTGTTTTCCTGAGTGAGTGAGTGAGTGAGTGAGTGTGTGTGTGTGTGTGTGAATGTGTGTGCATAATATGTGTCTCTTGTCACACAAAGGAGATGAGCGGGTTCTCCACCGACTTCCCATCCCTGGCGCCAGATATGTTTGCGCTTGAGCGCCCGTGGAGAGGCTATGAAAGGGAAAAAGCGCTCAGCGGAGCATTGACGGAGAGGGCCGCAGGGAAATCAGCTGGGGGAGAGGCACCCCCTCTGTGTGCTTAGCTGATAGGGATGTGGATCGGCCCAGTTTTTTAATGGGCTGCTTTGGGCTTTTGGTGCCGCCAACGAGACCTGTTGTTGCCACCGCTGCTGCTGATACTGCAGTTGTTGTTGTCGTTGTTGTTGTTGTTGTTGTTGTTTTGGGGAAACAAGTGCTACCCGATCCCAGTCTAACAGGATGCGCTCTCCCGCCACTGGTTGGTGACCAGAGTCAGGTTAAGAGGCGAGGCTTCAGCCTTTTGGTTCAGATGAATCACATACTGAATCATCTGAGCTATAGACCCTTTCATGGAATTTTCATTATCAGCATCAAAGTTGGCCCCACAAGACTTCCTTTTTAACATTCTATATGTTATCTTAATGCAGAGGAAGTAGATTGGGGCCCAAATAGAATGTTCAAGCATTGTTTTTGTTTACCTTGTTGAAAGGGTCCATACAGTCATGGGGTGTCATCCAGTGTTGATCCCTTGTCAGCCCTCAGAGTTGGTTGGTTTCCCCTCAGAGTTGGTTGGTTTCTTCTTTTGATCGTTCAGGCTTGACTTCTATAAATGGCTGCAGATTGAGATTCTGCTCCGTTCTAATAATTGCTGGTGTAGCTAATGGCGAAACAGCAAGCATGTCAGATACAGTAACTTGGAACAATTTTTTCTTCAAGCCTTTTATGCCTAATAAAGTTGAGATCTCCTATACAGTATGTAACTTTCCTAAACTATCAGCCCACAGTGTTTTATCAGTATGAAACTGCCCTCCCCGCCTAATTAACTACTGGGTAGGCAAAATTGACGTGGAGGTAATGTTAGAAGGCCCAGCCTCCAGAGACTCCTCAGATTTCCTGAGAGCAAAAGCTCACTGCTTTGAAGTCCAGGTTCGGTGTTTTCATGTGTAGCCCACAGTCTAATTAGGACTGACTGAAACACACAAGGATGACAAAAACAGTGTGGAAAGGCTGATTTTTCACAGGTCGTTAACCCTAATCGTTGTATGAGTGTCTTGAGCTCTAGCTCATAATAAGCAATATTTGCTGCATCTGATAGACACAACCTTGCCTGCTGATTCCAGAGTGTGTGTTTGTGTGTGTGTGTGTGTGTGTGTGTGCGTGTGCATGTGTATGTGCACATGCAATTGCATGTGTGTGTGTGTGTGTGTGTGAGATTGTGTGTGTGTTGCATCTTCGACTATGATTTCCAGGAAGCCTCTGCAGAGTGTGTTCTCTTCTCTATATGATCACCCGCATCCTCAAGTTCTTTTATCGTTCTTATCTTTCTCTCTCTCTCTCTGGTCTCCTCCTTAAATCTACCCAGGCAAGACGCTCAGCCTGTCACATCACAGGCCAAACTGAGGCTGCCTTCTCCCCCACTGCGCACTCCAAAATGCCACAAGCTGTGGTTCACACAGGCCCGAGAGAGATGCGCAGAGATTGTGTTTACTCGCTGTTGTGATATATTACATGAATAGAATAGGTTTTTCTTTAAACGTGGCACCTCTGCTGTCTCCAGCTTTGTCTTTGATGCTGGAGTTGACCTGTGGTAAATATAGTATATTTATGCACGCAATGTGTGAGACCCAAAAAGAAATAAATAAACAGATAGATTATAAAAGGCTCTGTACACTTCTGGCTGACAGCAGGAAGCAAATTGATTGTTGTGATGTTTAATTCACTTGTCCTCCGTGTCGTAATTTGATAGTTATTCCATTTAATTTGATTCCTTTCTTGTTGGTGTTTATTTATAAAAATGCTCTCTGTCAAACGGACCGAGTCCCTTGCGACGTCTCACTAAAAATGGATGCGACTTGTCCCAGCAGGAGCAGGTAGAGCGCACGTCGAGTGCAAATGGCAGATGTTCTGTCGCCGCGTCCCGCCGGGCCTCGAACCTGTCGATAAAATTTAGGCGAGTGATGTTTTCGCATCGGCCCAGACCCAAAGGGGTGTGTGTGTGTGTGTGTGCGTGTGTCCGTGTGTGAATGTGCACGCTTGACAACCTACAGTCACAATGCGCTCGGCATGGGCCCTGATTGCAGCCCTCATTAAGTGGCCATCTGACAGCATCGGTGTGTGTGTGTGTTTTGCACTGCCTCAGGTGAAATGGCTGAAATAAGAATGCTTTCTTGAGGAGGTCCATGCCCTCCCACTTACTGGATCGGCCTCGCAGTGTGAGAGCTGTAGTAGATGAGCTGACTCCTCACTGCACATGAGTTTGGTGTCCATCTATGCTGTCCAGCTTGCATTTTTTCCCCTTCGTAATGACTGCTCATTATTTACAATATTGTGTGTGATGCAAATGGCAGGTATAGAACAACTGGAATATGTTGGCAGTATGGCAGCACCAATCAATAATCCTACAAAAAATCTACACCATTTCATGAATCAAAGAAGACACACATGCCAGCAACACTCTATTTGAAACCTGCTGAGATTATGCTGGCCTATGTGTGCTTAACCCCTTGCTCCACCAGGCTTTGCATGTGTCAGTCACTATTGCATCAAAGATGAGGCCATGCATCTCTGTGAAGGTGGGAGGAGGGAGGTATGGTCCACTGCTGACCCCTGTATCAAAGGATGGAATCAAGTCTTTGAGTGCAAGGTTCATGTACGCTGTTAAACAGTGAGAGACATCAGACATTAAGCCAGGTGGGAAAGTTAAACACGTCCTTCCTACACAGAGGTACAGGACTGCCCTCGGGCAACTAGAACCATCCAGAGCTTTCTCCCTGCTGTCACTCACATGTCTTTGATTTCTGGGCTGTGTGTCCAAGCCCATGTGGCCCATTAAAGGTGCAGCCTTTGAATCTGGCTCAAGGTTATGGATAGATATTTCAGCTCAACAACCAACCAAATTACAATTTTTTTTGGACACATTTTATCTTTGTTATGTAGTGTCTGATACTTTAAGTCCAGTTTTTTTGCTGAATATCATTTTTGATATAGATCAGAGATTATTCTAATACCCTTGTCCACCCATATCTTAAAACCTAAATCAGTAGTGCTTGGTGTATTTTCTTTGTAGTTTTTATTTACCCAAATTGGTGAAAATTAGGATAGAGGAGCATTTTCCCCTAGATAATTTAACACCTCATGCCATATTATCAGTGTGTTTTCTTGTAATTTGGATATATTTGCTGAATACAGATAACAATTTAAAGGAATTTTGGAGGTTGTGGCCTTATCCAGAACAGTGCAATATGAGGCTGCCCAATAGTATACATGTAGCGTTGAGGGACTCCTAACCCACCTTTGTCATATGTTAGGTGAAGCCTTGACCGCCTACTGTTTCAAATATAGTTACGAAAAAGCTGTTTTAATCTAGTGAACAATTTAAAATCAAACAAATCCAAACAACAAAAGAACTAACCAACAAAACACATGCAATAATAAAACGTTTAAAAAGATTATTCACAATGCTAGTAGAATGCTTCATTGACTAGAATTGGATTTCCCAACGTTCTACCGGTCAATTATATTCATGTAATTACCGTTGAAAACATAATGACCACTGTCAGTGGCAACGGGTTTTGTGCTTCTGATTCACGTCTTTCATATCACTCCGCAAGTAGTCCGGTCACTTCTTGCAATGGAACTTCATTCAAAAGTTCGCCCTGTCGGGACTGGCGTTCTATACATTATCCCTTACATAATAATTACGTAAAGACTAATGCTTGTGAGGGAGCTCCACCATCTCAAATTTTCTCAGGGCTAATGGCAATAGATGCTGTGTAATCTAAAAAAGGTGCCCAGTTTTTATGGAAGGTGTTTAGGGCACCTCTTAAGGAGAAATGCATTTTCTTCAGTTTCACACCTTGTAATATCGCCCGTATCCATCCGTCCTGAGCGGGTGGTGATGCGTGCTTCCAATTTAAAAAGACGCGTTGTCAATAAAGTTGAAAAGGCCACCACACATTGAACCAGAGCAGGTGTTTCAGGCCTAGAGGGTATTCCAAATATTGCGGTCAAGGGATTGGGGTCTATCACTGAGTTAAGGGCACTCCAAAGAGTTTGGAATATCTCTGACCAAAATTCTGTTAGTCTCGGGAAGACTAACCGGCTGGTGACGTCTTGCACCTATTACAAACATCACTCACCTACTATCAGGGTATGTCCTAGCTAGCTTAGCATTAGTAAAGTGTGCTCTATACAAGATCTTGCATTGTAACAGGCCATGCCTAGCACATATGGAAGAAGAGTGAACCAGGTCAAGTATATGTCCCACTGTGTCTCTGTGTGAAATGGCCAGGTCCTGTTCCCACATGTTTTCCAGGGCTTTGGTAGGGTCTGTGTGTAAAGTATCCAGGTAGATATAAATAGTAGAGATAAGGTGTCTTTGACTGGAGGTGAGGGATAGGAAAGAGTCCATTTTTGACTCAGGGGGATGCTCAGGGAAGTTGGAAAATATATTCTAGAGGTCTAATATTGTAGAGGTTATTGACAGTGACAAGACCATTAGTGGACCAGAGACTAAACGAAGGGTCGGAACAGGATGGAGGAAATAAGTGGTTGTTGAAAATGGGCAACGGTGAGGGATCTATTCAAGCTGAATTGCTTTTGAAACTGGGACCATATTTTGATGGTATTCAAGACAATTGGATTTGTAGTGAGAGGAAATCACTGAGTGAAGTAAGTAATTTGAGGAGGAAAGTTTTGTGAGGACCCAGGGAGGTTGACTCTCAAGGTTTTGGTTGTTGACCCAATAAAGGAGCTTATATATATTGCAGGCCTAGTAGTACTGACAGAGATTGGGCAGACCTAGACCTCCCTTGGTTTTAGGCAGCTGTAGCACAGATCTCCTAATACAGTTAGGAACAAAATTATTCATACCCCAGGCAAATATTGATTTGATGCTGATTTTCTCTTGACTAATATGTTTGTTCTGACTGAAAATTATACTGCCATATGCTAAAGGGTTGTAAGACAATGTGGTAGAAACATGGAATCAGAAAAAGAAGTGTTTCCATCTTTTTTAAACATTTTTATGAAAATTGGCGTGTCCAAAATTATTCATACCCTTTTTAAATAATCAATGGACACATCCTTATTTGCCATCACAGCTCTCAAAATGGTTCTTATAATACTGCACCTTTTTAGCAGCAATCCAGGTTTTGAGGCAGGAACTCTTCTTTGCCATCACTCTGGTCTTGTGCTCTTTTTTTTATGGATTGAGGTCTGGACTCTGGCTGGGCCACTCTAAAATATTGATATTGTTCTCTGTTAGCTAGCCAGCCAGTACCTTAGCTAAGATTTTAACATCAACATTTAGAAGCGAGATCAGCCTAAAACTGCTGCAAACAAGGGGGTTCTTTTTGAGGAGTAGAGATATGGATGCTTCAGACATGGATAGCGGCCCTTCAGAAATGCATCATTGAATACCTTAGTTAATACTGGGGCCAGGATGGTGGAAAATGTCTTCTAGAACTCTACAGTATATCAATCAGGCCCAGGGCATTTCCCAGATTGTAGAGATTTAATGGCCTTCATCACCTCCAGCTCAGAAATAGTTCCCCCTGAATTGCTGACAAGTTCCTCATCAAGTTTGGGATACAGTAGATGATCAAGTGGATTGGAACTACTGCACAGTTTTTGGGAGTATTCTGATGTATAAAGTTTGGCATAAAAATTGGGAAAATATGGTTTATTTAATGTGGAGCTGTGACAATTTCACCACTTGATGATTTTATTCTGGGGATCAGTCTGGAAGTGCTTATGGCTCGTGCGTGTTGTGCCAGGAGTTTACCAGCTTTATCCCCTCATTTAAAGTAATGCTGCTTTGTAACCAACATCTGTTTTTCAGCTTTACTGCTAGACAGCAGCTTGTACTCTGAGTTGAGCTGTAGGCATTTTTTATATATTGCTGGAGAGGGTGTGGTTGAAAACTCTTTATCTGTGTTAAGAAGTTCACTAAATATTTCATTTAATCTGGATCGTCCTGCTTTATTAATCTGCAATATAATCTGTCCACGTACTGTAGACAGGCTTTGAAGGCTTCCCACAAAACATCCCTACAAATGTCTGGTGTGTTGTTAATTTGGAAGAAAAAAATCAGTAAAACATTTTGTGAAATAAGGGGAGAACATCAGTGGCGTAACAAACCAATGGTGGGCCCAGGTGCGAGAGCGCTACGCGGGCCCCATACCGACGAACTTTGGCCCAGGATGAATTAGCTCTGATACATGCAATACACATTAAGGGTGACTTCAATTGTTTATGCAAAGGGCCTGAGGCACCGAAGTAGTTTAGTAGTTACAGATTACAATTTCAAAAAACACACGACTACATATCCATTACATGTGAAAACATTAAAAAATAATTTTAATAACAGCCTGCAGGCCAGGGTAATCTAATATTACTGCATTAACATAAACTCGCATGGAATTATGGGAACACTCAATGTGCCTCTTCAACCCTCTGCTGAAACTGCAAGCGTAGATTGCTTGCTTATAAACTCGCACTGCGCAGAAACAAAACTTAATGTAGCCTAACTTATTTAACCGTCCAGAAACCAAATAAAATCATTCATATGCATACAATCCCCAATATGCGTGAATTAGGCCATTAGAAGAAGGCCATCTTACGAGCCTTTCGTTGTGCAAAATCGTCAACGATGTTCCCAATATTTAATGCTCTGGCTCTCGTATTTTCAATGGACAGGATAGCTAACCCACGGAGCCTCTCCTGCCCCATGCTGCTCCTTAGGTATAGGTCGTAATAATTTTAGTTTGGAAAAAGATCGCTTAGCTGTTGCCACAGTCACAGGCAATGTCAGAAACAACATGAGTACACACTTCCCCGAATGTGGATGTTACACTGTCATAATCTACCACCAGCATTTTGGCAAGTTGAAAAATAGATGACTTCTGTGAAATCTCTGCTTTAAAGCAAGACCTGAATGAGAGGAGTTGTGTTGGGAATGTCGGTGTAATGTCCCTGCTATAATGGTCTGACAAACGTCTTGCCTTTTCAAGCAGTTCATCATCACCTGCGAGTTGAAGGGTCATAGGACGTAAAGACTCAAACACATGACAAGTTTCCTGCATACTTGCAAATCTTTGGGAGAGCTGACTGATTATGATGTCCAGAGTTGCATTAAATACCTGCACTTTGAAGTATCTCTCTGCATCGGTTAAGCGCTCATCTTCCGATAGATCGTCAAAGTGACGCTTCACTCTCCGTGCTCTAACATTCTAAAGTTCTAAAAAAAAAAAAAAAAAAGGAGGCAGGGCGGGGGTAGCGACGGGCCCTGGGAGGTCACGGGCCCTGGTGCGACTGCACTTGCTGCACCTACTATAGTTACGCCACTGGAGAACATACGAGCATTACAAAAACAGCGGAATTGGAGAAAGATAAAAAAAGAGAAACCAAAAATGAAATAAATAAAAGGTGATGAAAAACCAAAAGTGGTTGACACGTGATTTTCCACTGCATTCTGTTACCCTAGGTACGCCGTATCGAGAGGGACAAGAGCGGGACCTCAAGGATGCCCTGCGTGGCACTGACCCTGGCATCCCGCTGGTGTTCGTCAGTGGCAACCACGACCTGGGCAACACGCCTACGCCGGCTACGGTGTCCGACTACTGCAGTGCCTGGGGCGATGACTACTTCGCCTTCTGGGTGGGTGGCGTGCGCTGCCTGGTCCTCAACTCGCAGCTCTTCTTCGACGCGTCGGCCTGTCCCGCCCTCCGCGACGCCCAGGACGCCTGGCTGGAGGAGCAGCTGCAGTCCGAAACCCTCCGGCCCTCGCGCCACCTTCTGGTCTTCCAGCACATTCCTCTCTACCTGCGACGGCCCGACGAGGACGACGACTACTTCAACCTGCAGACGGCCATCAGGCAGAACCTCATCACGAGGTTCAAGAATGCAGGTAGGGCCACACAGAGACTTCCTCATCTTCTCCTCTCTTCTATATACATGTACAGTATGTAGTTCTGTTTCTGTTCTTCTGAATGTCTTTGTACGTACTCGGAATATACTCCGACAGGAACATGGAGAGACACAGGCAAGAACTGCAAAAAGAACGTTGGTATGAAATGGAGAAAGTAGTCTTGTGGAAAAGCTTTCAGAGACTTTGTCCATGATCTAAAGTATAAATATTGTCTTTCAGACTACTATTGTCAAAACACTTATGGTGTGTGTGTTCCATGCATAAGTTCTCCACCATAAAAAAAGGAGAAAACCGTTGATGGGGGGAAAAAGCTTTTTAACCTCGTAAATTCACTCAAAAGAAATTCACACAAAATGTTGTCAGTGACATTGTTTGGGTCTCAGCTCTCCACCTTTCTTGCAGAATCAGTAGCGCTCCGTTCGTCTCGGCGCACGTGGACCTGTCCCAAATGGAACCCTTTTGATCATTGCCACACTTTCATAAGCCTGTTCCAGTGTGCTCACGCGTGCGCATCTTCAAAGCCTCACTCGCACCCTTCCTCTTTCATGGAGTGAATGAGTGAGTGAGTGAGCGAGTGAGCGAGCCAGGAGACTGCAGAAGAGAGGTTAGCCTCCCACCACTCTCTCTCTCTCTGCTTGGGAATCTTCACCAAAGTTGTATAGGAGGGTCCCGTGGGGACGAGGCTCACAGCTTAATCCCACACTCACGCGTTTACCCGTCCCAGGAAGCCTGATTTAGAGCGCTAATAATAAGCATGTTTGGCTGGGCAGCTGGCCATGGGATGCTTATAGTGGAGATCGATGAGATCTTACATCCACCTATGGATAAGGCCTAATGCAATCTTTACAGCTACAGTACTACTGAAATGAAGGGGAAAGGGGAGGAGGGGTGATGCTTAGCTTAGCTGGAGTATGTGATGTATGGTGAGGTAAGGCAGGTGTAAATCTCCTGCATTGCAGAAGTGAGTTGAGTGACAGCTGTCAGTCATTCCCGAGCGCTCCTCCCGAACAGAAAGCATACCTTTGTGGAAGCCCTTGCGTATACGTGACAGTCCTATGAGTGTCTCCAAAACACTGATGCACCACGGAGCTTTGTTTTCGGCACAATCATAACATTGTCTCTGCACATATTTCTGCCTATTCTACCTCCAGCCCAGGCTTTAGTATATCAGCACCTCTGCATAGACAGTTGAGAAATATTGCTGCAGAACATGGCCATATTGCCTCCAAGTTATTTATCTACTAGTTATTTAAGCAATACGACACACATGGGAGTAGCGTTCTCACTTGATGCCTGGAAAGGAAAGGACAGTTAACATTGCACAATAAAAATGTTAAGTGTATCAACCCCAATGTGGTCACTAGCATGGAAGAGGCCGGGTGGACTTGTGCCAGAATCTCCCCACCCATGGAATTCCCCTCATTCAATCAGAAATAAATAAATGATTAGACCGGACTTTACAGTTATATAATGTAACAATAAACAAGCACAGAATGTATAGGCCCTGTGTCTTCATGTCATGTATCTAGCTTTTGAATAATGGCAACAGAACTTGAATAGTGATGGGATAATGAGATGCAATGGATAGCTCTCCATTACAGCACAGACCTCTCTCTCTTTCTCTTTTTATCTGTCTCTCTCTCTTTCTCTCTTTCTCTCGCTTTCTCTCTCGGTCTCTCTTTCTCTCTCTGTCTCTCTTTCTCTCACGCATCCATACCCATGTTCACATGCTCCGTTATCAATCACAGACCTATGCGATATGGGAAGCGCTCAGCATAACATCAATTATTGATCAAAAGCCGCATCCATGGGTGTTTAATTTAGCAAGACACAACCGAGACGTACATACATGTGCACACTCGTCATGAACGTACACACACACACACACACACACACACACTTAGGCTCAATAGGCTCTTCAGGGCATGTACACAACTCACACACACACACACTCACGCACATATACATTTACCCTGTCCTTAACCCCCACCATCTCTTAATTAGTTTTTTTCCCACCACTCCCCCGTTCTCTGAGGGGGGAGTGGTGGGCCTTTCCTGGCCCCTTGGCTCCAGTGGAGATGAAAGGTGTTGTGTGTGTGTGTGTTGCGTGTGTGTGTGTTTGTGTGTGTGAGAGAGTGCGTCTCTGATAGCAGAGCTCAGGACTTTCTGATCTGATTTGATCTGATCTGTCTGTCTCTCTCTTCTCAACCTCTTCTCATCCTGAGGGCCTTTAAACCTCTGCTGATAACGCGGCTGCTCAGGCTCCACGGCACCTTTCCTTCTCCTCGGCCCCCCAAACTCAAGTGATGAAGATCGTGGGTGAAGCTGGAATCTTTTTCTTTATATGTATTTTTTAAAAACCAAGTGTGTTTTCAGAGCGAACTTTAACCTGTGAAAATGAAAGTGTGCAATGTTCTAGTCCTTGAGGTTCTCTCTCTTTTTTCCTGTCGATATACAGTGTGTGTGTGTGTGTGTGTGTGTGTGTGTGTGTGTGTGTGTGTGTGTGTGTGTGTGTGTGTGTGTGTGTGTGTGTGTGTGTGTGTGTGTGTGTGTGTGTGTGTGTGTTTTGAAACATTTCATACGCATGTGTGTATGTTTGTGTGACACCTCCAACTTTGCACTTTAGTTTTGGTTACAGCTTTACTGGTTCTAGCAGTTTCAATTTCATGGCAGATTTCATGATGGCCAGAGAAGCTGTCAAAATCGCACAAAGGCTAAAAGAGGGTGAGCAAGAGAATCAGTGATGGGAGAGAGAGAGAGAGAGGGGGAGATGGAGAGAGTCAGGGAGGGAGAGTGGGAGAGAGAAGAGACAGAATAAGACAAAAAAAGAGGGAATTTGTGGGACAAAATAAGCTCGTTTACTCATTCATCTCCAGAGGGCTTCAATAGAAACGGGAGAACACAGGCTCCCGGCGAGGCAGTGCCCGCAAACTCATTTCCCCCCAGTCGCCCAGAAAAGCCTCAGATCTAATATAATGCAGCAAATTTTATTCCTATGATTTAAACCATATTTCCTACAGAGAGACCCTGGCTGAGAGACTCATCTATTCCTGAGGTGCTGTGCCCCCAACCCCCAACCCTCACCTCTGGAGGGGGGGCATTGGTGCTGATGGCTAATGCTTTGTGGTAACATTGGGCACACCATAGTGCCTGTCATTCAGAACCATTAAGGTGATGCACTGCTGCCAATGGCTTTGTTAAAGTCTATCCTTTTCTAATCTTCTATCAACCCCCCACATCATAGCTTGATTAAATGAAATGGAAAAGGGATATATTTGATTTGGAAACACACACACACACACAACATGCACAAGCTTGCATGCAGTGCTTTCAGTTATGCATACACACACTCATATGTACACATGCAATATACTATATAGACACTTACTCCTACTCGTTTTTTTTTTCTCACCAATTTGTGTGTCCACCCAGATTCTGAAAAAACACATGAAATAGGCTCTTCAGGGCATGTACGCATGATAAAAATACCCACCAGAAAACAAAGCTTTTCTCAGAACAGAAAAAAGAGCAAACGCAAGGCAAAGAAAAAAAGGACAGTTCTGCGAAATAAACCTCATCTATCAAGTGTGATGTCATCCTCCATTCAATTCAGTTTTGAAAAGGAAAAAAGAAATCCACTATGAACAGTGTAAAGGTACATTCTGTCCTTCTTGTTGATTTCCTATATTCCTGCTTTTTCCATTGTAAGTTTGGTTGATTGGCTTTGTTCAAATAGCCTCACTCTGTGTTCTCTCACGCATGTTCCTGTGAGGCATAGTGAAGAGGCGACCACTTCATGAGCATTCAGACTCGTGAGTCACTGCTGTCTTACACCCTTCTTCTTCACCTAATCAGTCAGACCAAAATGCACTTTGATTAATTAGTTATCCTGGAAACGCTCTTGAACACGAGTTTGATGTTGAAGTATTTTTTTGTTAAATCAGTAACTAGTGTGAGAGGATTGATATTGTTTTGCATGCACGGTTTGGGGTCAAATGTACCCTCTTGTAAATCCTTTAATGTAACCGTCCACCTATAATTCTTTCTGTATAAACTCAAGGGGCTATCTCTTCGCACCGGCCCTAAGATGCAGGAGATAGAGTTCGACTTTATCTCGTTATTTACTGCCCTTCCAAATATCTCCACCAACATTTAACAAATAACAGTATTATGCGATTATTCAACCGTGGTGTTTCCCTTTAATGATAAATTAACTTGTTTGCTTGTCAGTTGTTTTAATCTCCGACCAATCTCTGCGATTAGAATTCCTCCGGAGCCGTCTTGAGAGAGGAATAATTTAACACCTGTACCTCAGTATGTAAGGCTATGCTCTTCAAAGGGCATTTCAGATTCCCACATTCCCTCTGGGGTAAACTTGTTGTTCGCTAATTAACGACGATAAGCTAAGTGTACTCTCGCCACTATCTCAAGTGGCCTCAGGCTCTAACTCACAGCCAGCTCATGTAAATCGGCATAGGCCTTAGTCGACAAGGGGAGCATTTGTCATCTGCAGAGACGCGCAGATAAGCCGCCATGAGCCGCATTGTTTTACCAAGGGAATGACGAATGGTAGTGTGCTGTTAGACTGGCGATGGAGACGATAATGTGATTGAGTGCGTGGCGCGTCTCGGGTTTGTTGGGAACAGGCCGAATGTCCTTGAACGTTTATATTTTTCACAGCCTTCCCGGGGTCGCTGGCCTTGTTAGATGTGTAGTCATTAGGTTCGTGTTACCTTGAAATATGTGTGTGTGTGCATTCATGTGTATATGTGTGTGTGTGTGTGCATTTGGAATGATTTGGCCTTCTGTGTATAATTTGGACAGACATCTACTGTAGATGTTTGCATGAACACACAGACATACTCCTACACATACATGCACCCTTTTTAAAGCATAAAGAATGGAGAGAGGGTAGTAAACGCTTGATATATGAGCTGCATAAGCAGTGTGCGTCGCTCAGAAGCTCATTCTCTCTCCTTCTGTCATGCAAATTATCTGAGGGCAGGGCACAATTTGTGATTAATTACTTGCCGTGGTTTAATGACATCTTCACCACGTACACACACACACACACTCACACACTCTTTCTCTTTCGACACATACACACTTACTCTCTCTTTCACACACACACACACACACACACACACACACACTCGACATATCTACACACACACAACGGCACACACACAGGCACACACACTCTTAATATCCCAATAATGTAAGCCTCATGTTCAATTTTGAGTTGTTTTGAGAGAGAGGCAGTGAGAGAGAGCTGGGGGATTTGCGTCGCCCAAATCTGGCAGTGCTGCTGCTTGTTTGCATATCAGTGTCAGAAACACTAGAGCAGTTTCAGTGCTCCCTTCAACAGATCTATGACTAGAACCTGGCTAACCTCACACAGTTTGCCCACCCGTAATCCCGTTCTCATCTCTTTGCCACCGCAATCATAAATATTTTCCGGATTTGATCACTTCTTCAGGCAAACTTTGCCTCGCTCGGCGGTAATGCTTTTTCTAATATTCTTATTTCACCGCAATAATGGATTCAGTCATCTAGCTGGCAGTTAAATTGTCTCCTCTCCCAAAGACGCATCCAAGTGGTATGAAATTATAAATGGGGAGACTGGCTTGCTGTTCTGCTCTGCATCTGTATCTGCGGTGCTCAGCAGATTGGGTAGGCCTACATAATGCAGACGAACAACAACAAAGAAATCACCAGCACTTAAAAAGCTATGGAGGACCGAGAGAAAGAAAAAAAACAGAGGCCAGGGATGAAACTGAATTCAGCCTTGTCATTGTCTCTTTGTTGCAGCAGAGTAGAGATTATGTGAATTCTGATTGGAGCTGGGCTCTTTCATTGCCATGGATACCAAATTGATGCCTGACCACCTGACCGCTGTATCAGAGGAAGAAAAGGCATATCGGGGCTGACTGTTGTTGTTGTTCTGCGTGTTTTTTAAGTTGTTTTGTTCAGATTAGTTTGCTTTGAACATGAGTCACTTTCATCTGCTTGTTCAAGTGCTTTTGTGGAGGCACACAAAAACCCAAATTTTTTAACAGTCTGTCCTAGTTACTCATTATTTGCTTTTTAAACATACTGTTTTGTGCATGGGAGTATGCTGTTTACTAAACCTTGGTTACCAAATCAAACAGTGAACCAGCAAAAACCAGATAATTAGTGTTTATTCGCTTTACTGTCAACATTGAAAGGCTATTGAATATGAGGGAGACACTGCCAGTTCTTGTCAGATAACCAGATGAGTGTGTGTGTGCGTGTGTGTGTGTGTGTGTGTGTGTGTTTGGGTGTGGTCATTTGACCCTGTCTGAGAATCTGCAGGAATGTTGCCTAATTGCTAAAGTGTACTCTGCTGGTTTATTCAAAGCATGCAGTCATTAGTGGCGTGCGGCACATCTAATTATCCTATGTGGTGGTGCCATGCAGAGGTAGTCCTCTGAGTAAACGACTTGTTTAAGAAGTACTTTGATTTTTCTCCCCCCGCTTCTGCAGTTACACATCTGACTTCTCTCAATAATTGGGCTGTCTTCCCCCCCTCCCCCCCCCCCCCCTCCACTTATGTCATGCTTCAGTTGTTGATTTTTTTGTATTTTTATTCATCTTTCCTAAGGGGTGGTAGAAAGGTTACGATACTTTGGAGTTGCTTAAAAATGTGCATAAAATCTCAGTGGTTCCCTTTGAAATAGTTGTTAATGCGATTATGATTCGTCCTCCTGTGATTTCAATAGTAATCCCCTGGCTGCCTCGCCTCTGTTTGTTTGTTTGTGTCTAATTGTGGAACGATTGTGTAATTCCTTGGGGGTCAAGGTAGTCATGGTTAAGTGCGACTACAAGGCTGAGTTGTGCGCTACCCCTTCTCCCTAAGTGCCGTTGGACAGGCAAAAACATCTCCGGACATCTGAGGACTCCCTGATGAACAATTTCAGAGATTTTTTGACATATTTTTAATGACATAATATCTTAAATTGCAACCAGTTGTAATGTAAAGTGGTCTTAAAATGGTGGGAGTAATGAACATTGCTGCTCCACTCTGGTCTGGCATCTACTCAAGGGGCCAGAGGGCCAACAGCGTCATCAAAACTGAAAATTGTTTCTCAGATTTTGGAGTGCAGATGAGCTGTCAATTTGCCTGTGAAAAATAAACAGGACCAGATTCGCCTGAGACAATGAAATTTTAATTACTTTTGGATCCGCCGAGTGTGGTAGAGTTGTCTTATTTCAAGAATTAGCTGGATTCATAGAGGGGCTTCTAGCTAGGGTTGCAAAGGGGCGGAAAATTTCCGGTAAATTTCCGGAAACTTACCATGGGAAGTTAAGTTGGGGAATTTTGGAAATATTCCAAATTGGAAACTTTCATGGAATAAAGGAAATTATGGGAATTAATGGGAATTTACGGGAATTAACTGGGAATTTTGGGTAATTCATACAAACTGTTTTTCGTATACACACATTAACATTTGTTTCGTAATAAGCAATATGATTTGTATGTTGGTATTTTCGCTTAGCTTAGCATACAAAGCTAGCTAGCATGCTAGCGGGAATCCCATTCTCTGCCTATGGTTTACTAGCGTGCTAAACTAGCAACACTGAACTGCCCAAGATACACCACACCACTCAACAACAAAATCCGATTGGTGAAAAATTTTTCCCCATGCATAGGTTTCCTTTATGTCTAGCAGCCTATGCCGATTGCTGTGTGCATGTGATTGACATATGTGCAGGGTAGAAATTTGACTGAAATTGTATTAAATCAGGTTGTTTTAACTAATATTAGACTACAAAGATAGGGTTTTGTCAACTACATTTAAGTTCCCTGTTATAGACTAACTTGCCATATTAAAAATTCCCAGTTTATTCCCATTAATTCCCGTTTATTCCTGTTAATTCCCATATATTCCCGTTAATTCCCATGGAAAGTTTCCAACTTTGAAAATTCCCGGAATTTTGCAACCCTACTTCTGGCTGTCTTCATAGAAGGGCTTCTATTTGGTCTCTCTTTCATAAGGCAGTCACTCTGAATCAGGTCCCCCCTCTTGGCTGGCCTTGGTCTGTGTGCTTTCTGGGTGGCATTAGAAGATGTGTGTGTGTGTGTATGTGGGAAAACTTCAGGCGCCCTCCGGTCTATTTTAGTCAGGGCCCCTGTGCATGTACAAGTGAGATAATGTAAGATATTTTCACATCTCCATGACAGCGTAATAGCTAAAATATGAATGCCTGTTGTTACCGCCACCTCAGACTCCCTTCTCTGCCCTGCTCCTGAAAGTGGGTGTTGTTGCACAGGGCTCCAGGCTGCCGTCGCTGGCTCTGTGAGTGGGCTGTGTGGAGGTGCACCGCCAGTAGCCTTCAATGAGCCACACCACACAATGGCGCTACCCCCGTGTCTTTGCTCAGGGACGGGGAGAACTCATTTTCAGTTCCCCGTTCCGTGCGACTTGCTTGGCCAGCCGCAATTTGTGAAATCAGGTTTTGCCCATCTTGGAGTCCTTAACAGGCAAGGCGGGGGCGGGGGGGGGGATAAAGAAAGAACAAGAGAAAGTATAGCTCCAGGGGAAAGAAAGGGAGAGAAAGAAAGAGAGGGAGAGAGACAGAGTGGAAGCCATTTCAATAATTACATCCATCACAATGGAGAGTGAGAAAACAGACTCAAGTGAGACGTGACAAAAAGTCAGCTCTTCACTTTCTCTCTCTCTCACACACACACACACACACACACACAGAAAACAAAAATAAGATAACATGTAAATGAAGAAACAAAACCAAACCGCCTTTTCCTACTGTCACACATGGATCATGAGTGATCCCATTTATGGCCAAATGCACAAAGAAAACTAATTTGGATTAGTTGGTTACAGTTGGGATGCACCGAATGACTTACATAACCTCTCCTTGCCATCCATTATAGGAGGATTATTTACAGTGTAGAATTGTTGCCTTTTTTAGTGACACCCTATTTGGGGCTTGTGAATTGGAAATGGCTTGGCACATTTATCAGAATTCTGTACTATTGAACCGCTGCACTGCCTCAATACTTTCCCTATGATGGATGGTGACTTCGTGGAAGCACAACAGCCTCCCATATCAACGTGTTTTGATCGCATGTTTTCCATTGTGTGTTTTGACAGGGCTTTGATTCTGATAACCAAACCACCCACCCAGCCCTCATTGTCCACAGTGTTTTGGTCATATTCTACAAATTTCAATTAGAATGAGGGGTCATGTAAAATTGATGTCTACTGAAGATAGAATATGCTTAGGCCTCTCAACCGTACAGGACTGTTTAATATTGTAATGATATATAAGTGTGTGTGTGTGTGTGTGTGTGTGTGTGTGTGTGGTCAGGCTGGCAGGCTGGCCCATTTCAATTGCTTGTCAGCGGGCACACACATATTCTTCCTGAAAAGAGCACTGGCTCCCTCGGCAGCACTGACCCGCATGACAGTGTGAGGAACGCGGCGTGTCAGGCCTGATCTGCCTAATGACAGTGTTATCCCCCCCCCCCCCCCCCTTCTGTGTCCAAAGGCGTGAAGGCCGTCTTCTCCGGCCACTACCACCGCAACGCCGGGGGGTGTTTCGACGGCCTGGACATGGTGGTGAGCTCGGCTATCGGTTGCCAGCTGGGGGAGGACACCCATGGCGTGAGGGTGGTGGTAGTGACCGCCGACCGCGTCGTCCATCGGTACATCAGCCTGGACCAACTGAAGGACAGGGGCATGGATGAGGACCTGAAGCAGCTACTGACCTCATCTACCTGAAGAAAACGACAGGACTGGAGAAAGTTCCATATTATAGAGCAGGAACAAAAAAAAACTAACCCCAGTTAGCCGAGTGTTCTTTTTATCTCAGGTTTGACAGATTTAAGAAAGAAGGCTGTCAGGGCCTGAGAGTTTCTTTTTCGATTTTTATTTTCAGCTCTGTATCTCTAATTTTCTCTGAACAGATGTGGGTGTTTCCATCTGAAAGGTTAGCATGACCATATTCTGTCTTTACCTCAAGTATTCCGTACTGCCATGGACGGTCATCAAACTATTTTGACGCTAGAGCAAAAGAAAAAATTTGTATGTAGCATACAACACTATAGCCCCAGAGTTTCAGTAAGCCTAGTTATTTACTGAAAACAAGCCTCTTTGTGTTTTTGTTTGATCTCTTTTTGTATAATAATTGGCAGTGTGTCATTTGGATGCACTGACTGCTTTTTTGAGTTGGACGAGTTCACCCCCAAGCATCTCTCTGCCTATTCCACTTATCAGACCAAAAGAGGCAGGAACAGGGATGGGGGGTGGGTTTCCATGGAAACCATTGAGAAACACAGCCGTGATGCGATGACCAGGACTGAGAGGCATGTTTGGTGGGTGGATTGTCAAAGACGCTAGCACTGATCTCATTTCACACGTTTAGTTTTGGCCTCCCTTTTCAGAGGCACTGTATTTTGACGGGTAGGGGGGGTTGTGATGAGATGGCTGCGATGTGGCGAGGAAGCATCCAAACATTCGTCAATCTCCCCTTATGTGACGTTTCAAGTCTTATTTTCCTCATGGCTCCATTTAGGTTGATATGACTCAGAGTTAACTTGTCACTCAACTGAGACAGAACAAATTTATCCTTTACATATGGGCCATTTCCTGCCCAATGGCACTCTGAGAAGCATTTTAATGTTTCATCTTAGATTAATGTATATTTTTTGATTACTAATAAACCAAATGATGAAATTATCATATATTGTATTTTGATTGACATTGAATGACCAACCATCTATTGTGTGGATTTTATCTGAGCTTTGTAAAGAAGTAATAAATGTTATTTAAAAAATGTTGTGTTGCATTTTACTTAGTAGTGTACGCTATTCACGTTTGCCTGGTAATGGGCATCGTAATGGACCATTTTGAAGCAGGTTAGAGCCAGATAGCATTTTGATCCTCCATCACCATCTTAATCTGCAGAGATGAGCATGAGCATCAACATGTGATTGCCAGGTCCTAGTCAATCTTCCACTCGTCCTTGTCCATCTGCGCCGCAGAAGAGTGTTAGCCTCTAGTGCTCTTTCAGGTTCGACCAGCAGATCACACTCAAGTCATCCCCAGTGGCCCCCCGGATGAGCGCCAGCCACTGGCGGATCAATGCGAGCTGCTCTTACTGCAGCTCCTCGCTACTAACGATGCCCTGTCAGCGGACGCCACTTGCGGGTATAACACTTGGAGGGCGCCGGGGCTGACACTCTCTCGGCCCAGATCACCAGGAGAGAGGCGAGAGTGGTGTGTGCAGTGTGTGTGTGTGTGTGTGTGTGTGTGTGTGTGTGTGTGTGTGTGTGTGTGTGTGTGTGTGTGTGTGTGTGTGTGTGTGTGTGTGTGTGTGTGTGTGTGTGTGTGTGTGTGTGTGTGTGTGTGTGTGTGTGTGTGTGTGTGTGTGTGTGTGTGTGTGTGTGTGTGTGTGTGTGTGTGTGTGTGTGTGTGTGTGGGTGGGTGGGGGAGGGGTTGCCTGTAAATGTTGAAAAGCTGATTCGGAGAACTGGCTGACCCTTCCGTCACCACCGCTAGCACATCCCATCGTTTCCCCACAGTCGGCCTCAAGGGCGCCCTGTCCGACATCAGTGCCTTTCCTGGTCAAGAAGAGCAAGAGTAAGACATCAACGGAGGCGATTTGGCCAGTTTGTTCCTTGAGCACGGCTAGTCTGCTGGGTGCTCCGCGCCTCTTCTGAGCTTGCTGGGCTGACACAATTTGAACATTACCCATCATCCACTTGGCACGCCTCAGTAACCAGATGTCCTCCGAGGTTCGCTGTGCAAAAGGAAGTAAATGAGAGGGGGAACGTTGTCCGGGGCCTGTTGGGGGGGTGGGGGGTGGAATTGGTTTACAGAAGGTTGGGCAGGAGAAAAATAAATAGAATTAGAAGATCTTCTGCATGACTGCACTCGTCTAGTTTACCCGATACCCTCGGCTCTATTGATGGGCTTTTTTTATGGCAGCCTTTGGGGAGAGAGTCTCGACTGAAAAATCTATCACCGGTATCTGGATCTCAGGGGTTGTGAACACAGATTGGCCCAATTAAATTATACGGTGTTCAGCTTCAATGAGAGAGGGTTTTCACTCAAAGCTTATGTCAAAGGCACCAACACAAAAGTTCTATTTTCCGAGTTCCACCACCCCCCCCAACATATCTTTCATTTATTTACAATGTGTAAGTAACCACCTGCACAGAAACAGAACTGACACATCTGTCACATCCATATAACCGTATTCAGGAAACAACAAACATTATAATTCTGTCACTAACACTAACACTAGTTTTTATCAACATAATGAAGATAAAGATTGGTCAGAACATGAAGCGCCATCTGAGGAATAGATGAATGAATGGATACTTGGCAAATCTGAAAAACTGAGGCCTTCCTTTTGGACACCACTCACTAGCATCAGAGCAGGAGGGGTCTGGAATAGGTCCTTGGACTTACCAGTTATTCTTTTGTCCAAGACTGTAATGTGTCTCAGGCCCCTTACAAGCAACCTTGTTCCATAGAGAATTATCAAACAACAATGGGCAAAAATGGTTGTCCTAGGAACCAGAGAAAGTGTCATCAAAGAGTATAGAAGTAACTTCTATACTCTTTGGTGTCATGCTTGACTTGTCGACTGGTAGAAGAGAATGTGCCACCTAATGCATCACAGTCTCCCAATCCAATAAATGTAGAGCCTCCATAAGCACAATATGGCAACAAACAGCCAACAGTCTCCAAAAAACAGTTCAAGGAAACGAAACAAACAAATCAAAGCAAAAACACAGCTTCAGTTTTTTTTCAATCCAAATTCGGGCTAGAACAACCTGCGGACATGATAGCAGTTCAAAGAGCAAAAGACACAACCTAAGCCTCTCTGGCAAAATAAATAAAATACATTGCACTGGCACAAATAACCATTCCGGCAGAATAAGCAAGCAACTGTGTTGTAACTGAGTGCATGACTGAAAGGCACTCTTTGGACTGTGGCCTCAATGGCTACTCTGGTGTCCCCTATGGATTGCATAGCTTTCTGCCTTCCCCATTGTTAGCAGTGCTGTAATTAGGAAGTATATAATGACAAGTTTGGCACTCTGACTCACGATGGCTTGTGACGTCAGCAGTAGTTCTGGAGCAAGAGCCAGTGGTTGGTGGTGTGCAGTTCACACTTTCTCACTCTCTCTCTCTCTCTCTCTCTCTCACACACACACACACACACAGTAGTTTGGATATGACTGGAGCCCCATATATGCCTCGGTCAGGGGTCTGAGGCATTGGCTGTGCAATTAAAGCACAACCTCTCTACTATGCTCTTGGCACCGCAACACTATTACCACCAGAACCTTCCAGTCACCCCCCCCCCCCTTTCCCCACCCCAGCTGCCCACAGAGAGAGCACCATCTGGGGTCCAGGGTCCTTATCTCGGTCCCTTTAGCTCACTCTCCATGCCTGTGGCCAGCTATCGAAATGGCTGACAGGCGGTCTAATGTTTTCTTACAATCCCTCCGAGTGTGTGTGTGAGTGTGTGTGTGTGTAGCTAGCCTCCGTCATCTCCAAAACACGACTGCGGGCGAAGTGAAAATTAATGTTACCGACTGGTCATTCAGGCCCCTGTAAAGATAATTGCCATGTCGGAGACTAGCAACAGGTGGGTGAAAGTAATTTTGCACCACAGGAATGTTCACCACAGAAAATTCTTTTTTTTACACAAGAGAGAGTGTGAATCCGAGTGTGTGTAATACACAACAGGACCTCATTGGAAATGGTACATTTCCATGATTTTCTATCAATAGGTATGATGACGCGAAATCTTGTGAATGGGAACCACAGCTGCTACTAGCATGGCTATAAAAATGTCGACAGCCGTCCACACAGCCACTGGGTTGGTTAGCTGAGGCTGAGCCGTGCCTTGTGCAGCCTACTGGGCGGGTGGCTGATGGGCAGTGACAGAAGGACCGGTGACATTTACCAGGTTGCCATTCCTCACACCGCAGAGCTCCCAGACTCCCACACTTGCCCAGTCAGAGGCGCCGAGCGCCGAGTATCAACAGCTCAACTTTCGCTGGGCTCAGTCATCCCATCTGCCAGCCAATAATGGTCTTTGTCTCGCTCACACTGCCTTTGCCTTTTCTCTCACCTCACATTGTTTACCCCCCCCCCCCAACCTCACCAATCACAAATCTCACTTTCCACCACTTTCGAGTTTATTTATGTGCTGGCTGCCATAACTTTGGAATTCCCAATGAGGCATCCTCTGTCAAAAAAGAAAATGTCAATTTGCCAACCGCCTTTTTGAGCTGTCAATCACAACCCTCCACCTCCAACTTTTGAACGATCGCCTGCTAGACAGCCCATCTGCATGCTATTATGGGGGGGGGGGGGTCTGACAGTAATGGAGCCATTTTCCAGAGAGCAGCGGAGCGGAGGACACATTAGTGGAGAGATGTGGGGAACATGGAGGAGATGAAGAGCCGCTGACTTGCGCCATGTCATTAAGATGCCTCATTGGTACTCCAAATAACTCAACAAAAAGAATACCTGAAAGAGAGAGAGAGAGAGACAGAGACAAATCTCCCATAAATGTAATCTCATAAATAAATCATAAAAGCACCATTACTATGGTCCAGCAGCTCGCTGGCCAATGTATTCCACAAGCATTGTTTATGAATTTTATTATGCAATATGCAGCATTTGGATTTTGACTCAGTGCTTTCACAGAGATAACCTCTGCTAATATATCAACAAATTGCCCACATTTAGAGAACAGTATGTTCTCAAATGTGTTTTAAACATCTACAAACCATTATAAGCCTTTACCCACTTGTTTCTGACTGATGTTTAGCTTCCAATAGTGTTTCGGCATTTTTACTGAGGTAGCATACAAGCCTCTTACTTCATACTTTAGAAATTTAAGCTCAAGCCTGTGTAAGTTATATAGTGAAACACAGAGCTATGGAGAACATATGGTAACCTCTCATGGAGTCATTAAGCAACCAGTAACAACACTAATTAATCCAGCTATCATGTTCACACACACTGGGATGGCCTTGGTTTACACCCTACCCGTCCATAGATTTACATTTATAATGTTAGCGTTGGAATTTAATTGGAATTACACAAGAAAGGCTAATATTATAAATCCTCCTGGCTGCGAGTGCTTCATATCAGCAGCACTGCAGCCTCCCAAGGCTCAGCATGAAGCGCTCTTTATGTTGCACTGAACATATAAACAATTCTACAGATGGAGGCTCTTATAAGGAAATGGCTCTCGCTTTCTGCACTCTTTTGTTGCCGTTAAAGTAGCTAGAGAACAACAGAGGTGCCATCCTGTCCTCTCAAGCTGTGCTGTGTATCCTACCCCATATTCCAAGCTACGGAGGGGGGGGGGGGGGGGGGAGAGAGCAGGAGTTGGAAGGAGGAGGAGGGGAAAAAAGAGGACATCGGATTAATAAATGCTCCATGAAGTCCAGGGCCTTTGTCAGGGTGGACATTTGGCTCCTTCTCTTTGAAATCTCAGCCAATGCGTGCATGGGCTAATCAAAAATGCATGGATTATTTTCAATATATTCATTTATTTAGTGAGTAAACCCAGAGCCATCTGCTCTGAGCTCACTATTGAAACTATTGAAACCTCAGTCAGACGACGGCCATTGGAAATTGTAGTGGTGGAGGCAGCAAACTGGAAAGTGCCATCCATCCTGACATGAGTTAGATTGTAATGTGACTCACATATCTGTCCCCTCATCTGTACACCTTTCAGAGTATGGGTGTCTAGAGAGCAAACACTCAGCCCTAATGAAAAGGCAGGCAGCACCACATGGAGGGGCCGGATGGGCTTGAGTGCACTTCTAAAACCCTTGTTTAGGTTCTTAAAGGTTGTTTACATTGCATCAGAGCCCAGAGATTCTCTCGGTCTGAGTCACTGATATTAACTCGGTCCAACAGTGTGCACCTTGTCACCTCCCCGACAGAACCCTTGGAAATCCACTCTCTGACAACCGACGGGTTCTGGTAAATATTAATGTGATATGTTTCCTGACAGAAGCTCTACCATTTTGTGCCGGAGATGACATTTGTTGTTTTTTTTCCCTTTTCATGTTTCTTTTTTTGGTATCCTTCGACGAGGAATATTCTCTCTACTCTCTTTTATCCATATCATCCATCCCCTGTCACAGTGATTTTCTAAAACGGATCTGACAGTTCAAGAGCCTTGTTCATGCTGCCAAGAAGACCATGTGTGCAGCTAAATAAGATGCCCCCCCCCTCCCCTCTATTCACTGTCCTGCTCTTTGGCCACAAAAACATTCCCTCTGCGAAAAACCTCTCAGTTTGTCACATTTCAATAGCTGAAACTGAAGCTCCCCGGATAAGTAGGTCTCTTCTCCTCCAGCCCTCTGTTGCACAATATGTTCAGAGGAAAAAGGAAAAGATTGAAAAACGACAAAAAAAAGCAACCTGCATTCTTGCTGTGAGGCTTTGCCAAAGATGCCAAGGTGCTCTCCCCTTCATTCATATTTTAGCAGAGAGCATGCAAAAAACTAAATACATTTCTAATGGCGCTGAACGTGCAACAGAGGAACACACTTACTCACATCAGGGAGTCCAGTTTCTCTCCCCCTTTCTGTTGCCAGACTGAGCCCTTATCGCCACGCAAACGCACCAAGCCCACAGTCTTTCTCACTTCCCGTCGCTATCAGATGATGGGTCATATAATTAGTGTGGTATTATGTGATTTGTATCTTTACTTGTCCGTGCATTACTAATTAAAACCAATGTGTAATTAGGGAGATCCATGAAAGATGACCTACTTATTTTTCTAGTCACACCGCTGGTGATTACATGCAAATCGTCGTACAGTCGTTTTAGTGATGAGCACCATCTACTCTGTCAGATCAGAAACCGGAGTTTTATTTGCTAGTGAGCTTGTGTGTGTTTGTGTGTGTGTGTGTGTGTGTGTGTGTGTGTGTGTGTGTGTGTGTGTGTGTGTGTGTGTGTGTGTGTGTGTGTGTGTGTGTGTGTGTGTGTGTGTGTATGTGTATGTGTTTAGATGGTTGTTGTAGTGTGCGTGTGTGTCCCTGTGTGTGTATCTGTGCCTATGTCTACGTCTGTCTGTCTGTTATGGATGGGATTCTGCCTCATCTTCATCCTGACAAACTGACAAGCAGCTCGAAACCCTCAAGCAGTCTATCAATTTCAAGCTGTTCCCATCCCATTTAAAATCAAATGCAATCTCTAATGATGCTGGAGAATAGCTCTGGTATGGGTTTTGAAATCTAAATTCTATCTGGTATCTGCAGAGCTACACAAAAATGCCATCTATGTGTTATTAAATTCCCTCAGGTATTGGGGTGCTATTAAATTTCACAGCATAATGGATCTTGATCACAATTTCATCCCCATCTCCCTTTCCATTAAGGCTTTTTTCTATGTAATGTTCAGAACATGAAAGCAGGAGAAGAGACATTTGCATACAGGTTGACAGATGCCAGTGTCAGTCCTAACTGCAAATCAACAATTATGTGTATACAGAATAGCTGGTGTCAGCAAGAACAATTCTAGAACACAGGAAACAAAACTAATTACAAATAATAGACGCTCTATGTTTGCAGTGTGTCTTGATAGCTTGTATGTAAATAATGTAGAAAGATTGCTCATCCTAAAGTAGGCTTGTGCTGCCCCCTAGTGGAATCGATGAAGACATCAACACTAAATCCAGTCTACCATTTGAAGGGACTGGTGGATGGTGATACAGTGAGACAAGTGAAAAAGGCCCTTAAGATGTCAGCTTTTGATAGCATTGACTGAATGATTTTAAATCTGATATTTTTCGTGATCAATCTGTCAGACAATATTGGACCCTGTAGGTAACCTATTACGGATTCCTGAGAGACCCTAATTGTTCTTAGCAAGATGTTCTTATTGCATGTGCTATGAATCATTTAAAAAAGATTAGTCATTGGGTATGGACATGTTTGGCTTGGGGGAGGTGGAAACAGATAAACAAAACATGAAAGTATTAGGTGAGAATGGGACTTGCTAAAAGTCTTTCATTCAATACAAAACAGCCTTGTGCTAAATTTGCTCAATACAAAGAGCAGAAGTGGCGACAACAGAGAAGGCACATGGTGGGGGGTTAATCTCCTCCTCTGCTCTTCCACTTACACGTCTGTGCTATTCTGAGCTGTGGCTGCACTCCTCTCTGTGACTGGTTCAGTGAAAGCACACACACCTAAATAGCCCAGCCAAACAGAATTAGCAGCACAAACAACACACTGTGTTACCCTGTCATCACAAAGTGGAATTCTTTTTTCTTACCCCTCTCACTTGGCCCTTTTATAAAGTTGTCTGAAGCATAGATGAATTAGTGGCTTCTGTGGTCATGCAACTTGTTTTGTCGGGGATTCATGTAATGATCCATTCTTTTTGACAGAGTGCTGTGTGTTTAGAAGCTTACACCTATGGGCTCCACCGCATGGAACTATGATGCATCATCATAATGTTTCAGCTTTGTTTAGACCTGTTCAGATTATGGTTTTACATGACATCAGGCAGTTGCAATAAAATTCTTTTGTGAAAGCCACTGTGGCACAGATTCATTTCTATAAGTTCAAACTAAATTTAATGGTACTTAAAAGTAATGGTACTTAAATGGTATATTAATTAATGAATTAATGAATACATCATATCATCTGCATGTTTTTAGTTCAGGTGAAGTAAGGTCTGACCCAAAACTAATTGCAACTGAATTACCCCCCACACATTTTTATATTTCAATTGGTGTTCTAAACACCATAGTAAAAGTCCATGACAATCCAGTTAGCGGAAATATGTTAAAATTAGTGATTTTTTAATGCATTATCCTTCAGCAAAAACAGTAGAGCTCTGAACCTAACATGGAATTTTATAATCTTGCATTGTTCAGGAACATTCTTTTATTTTCGAAGAGTTCTGTCTTATGCTTGCTCTTGCTTTGACACTTCTCCACGCTCTCCTTAGTGAATTTCTTGGGTTTATTTCAGACTGGTGTGTTGCAAAATTGATTGATTTCATCATTTTGGCCCTTCAAATCAATGGAAATGGGTGTTGAGTCTTCACACTGTCTCTATTTAAAGACTCAACACCCATTTCCATTGATTTGAAGGGTGGTTTGCTACATGTCCGACAGTTGCACAAGCATACGGACAAGCACATTCAGGACTGAAGGTCAATGAACACTGGTAGTTCGCTGGCACTGGGTTTTAAACTTAGCCAACAATGTTGTGCAGGCTATAAAGCGCACATCTGATTGTGATTGTAGTCTTCAGTGAACAGCGGCAGCTTGCAGGCGCGGGAGAGTTCTCACATGCACAAAGCTATGGACCAACTGGTGACGTCCAGACTATAGGTCTGAGGTCTGTCCATGTTGGCAAGGTAACCTTTGCAAGAGGCAGCCTTAGTCAAGAACAAAATTATCATCACATGAGGGGTCATGTTCATGCATTACTGAATGGGCCCACCGGGACCAGGCCCAAGGCCCCAAGGACTCAGGGGGCCCTTAAGCTTCTATGTGAAGTCGCTACTATCACTGAAATAACTCTAACCCTGATATCAGTTAAATAACACAAGTTATGTTATTCACCCCTGATATCTGAATGGGGCCCCTCAGTCAAATTATAGGGTTATTCACCCCTACAGAATGGGTTCCCTCAGTCAAACAATAGGGTTATTCACCCCTACAGAATGGGTTCCCTCAGTCAAATTACATAGGTGAGGCTATGTGTGATATGTCATAAAAGGGTCCCTCAATCATATACCATGGGTTACGTTATTCACCTGAAAGTGGCCCCTCAGTCAAATAACACAGGTTACGCTATGTGATATGTTATAATAGGGCCCCTATTTCACCTCAACCTGCACCGCCTTTTCATGTCTGTGCCCAGGGGTCCAGTGACTCATAATCTGTCCATGGATGTGGGCCAATACAATGCAATATAATGCAAACATAGAAGTAGACATCACTTTTTCAGTGTTTTCATGTTTGGTTCAAGAGATGTAATGTAAAAAGCATAATTTGGTTGTGGTGGTAAAGTAGGTTGCCATGGTGATTCTTGAGGTGTTTATGATGTTGTGTATGGTGTCATTGAAATCCTTGACCATCAAAACATAGGAGTAGGCCTAGACAGGGATTGGCAAAAATACATCAAAATGTACAAATAAAATATAAATACCCTAATTTTAAGTGTATGAAAATAAACAAATGTACAACTGCAGTAGCTACACCATGTATGAAAATAAAAAACAGTAATTTTGTATTTTGAAAATACTAAAAAATAGGCTATTAAAGTGAGCATGAAATCACTTGTAAACCTTCCATATCTGTCTATTTAATCTATTCCTTCATCACTGCACTGACTGCTTGAGTGCAAGAGCTTTTCTCTGCCTACGAGAAATGCCCTAAATCTGCAAACAGTCAACAGATCAACTATGCTGACCTGCCTGTAACATCTTATAGCCTACTTGTAGCAAAGGGAGAGAGCAGTGACCCCACCCGGTCTTGAACCCAGGTCTCCAGGGCACTAACCCTGAAACTTGACCGCAACACCAAAAAGCCAGGCCCGTTGGTATGGCAGTCAGAGCGCATACTCAACTGTAGTGACGGTACTCCGTCACACTGCCCTCCCCTTTGGGAAGCTTGCCCATGCACTTCACGCACACTGGCGTCCCTCGTGCAAACACCAGCCGTACTTCTCCCATCCCAGGGTGCCCCACACACAAGTGCTTCACCCATCTCTGGGGTCCCTCACACAGGGGTCAACCTATCCTGGGGGTCCCTCATACGGCTTACACACTGGGCAAGCTTCCGATGACCTCACGGCAAGCCATCCCACTTCTGACACCATACTGTATGTAGCGAAGGGAGAGAGCAGTGACCCCACCCGGTCTTGAACCCAGGTCTCCGGGGCACTAAACCTGAAACTTGACCGCAACACCAAAGAGCCAGGCCCGTTGGTATGGCAGTCAGAGCGCATACTCAACTGTAGTGACGGTACTCCGTCACACTACTGTATCAGAGATGAACTCAAGAAGTCATAACTGAACTTGTCAAGTGATACAAACTAAACAGCGAATCTACTGAGAGCCACAGAATGTGAGCTTAAAACAACCCAATGCAGTTCTATTACCTTAAAATAATAGCTTCAAACTCATGGTACACTGACATATACTACAGAGAATGAAGTCTCTGACATCAATTAAGTCTGTCAATACATGCCCAGAATGATATTGCACTGTAAAGCTGTGTAAAGCTGTTGGTAAAGCAGGTAGGATCATGACCCTTTTAGTTGGTTTTAACTAGCTGGGTACTGTGTAAGCGCTAAATTATATTGACACCAATGGGCATATGGATGATTCATTTTTGAGCAATGTTGCAAGGAACCACATAATGGTTTCGTATTCTGCTGATTCAAGAAACTCATGGTTAAAGTTCTCAAGAAACTGATGGTTACATGTAAAAGTTCTAAAGAAACTTGAGGTGGGTGTGGGGGGTGGGTGTTATTGGGTGTGAGAGCAACCTACACGTTGCTCATTCACTAATAGCAGAAAGTAATTAAAAGTATATAATATAAAAACACAACTAAGCAATAAGGACAGTAGAAGATAAATATATACTAAATACTAAATATACTAAAACACAAATTATACTAAATAACCCAATTAAAAAAAAAAACACACACATAGTAGGTGATTAATCAAACAAGATGCACTTGCAATGACTGAGGCAGGGACTGAGCCTGTGTTTCTCTGTGCATAAGGTAAGGTAAGGTAAGGTGCTCTGTGTGAATGAGTGTCATGGTGATGGTGCAAATGAGTAAGTCAAACAGTGCAACAGTGCAAGAATAAAGTCTATATATCTATATATATAACTATATTAAGGAAGGTATAAGTGTGGTCACAGTTCGGCTGTGGCATGGAGGGAGGGGTTGTGCATATGTGCTAATATAGCACGCAAACAGTGAAGCTACATTTATTTTGCACTTTTATGATCACCAAAAGTAGGGTTACCAAAAATATTTGGCAATATTTCTAAACTACAAAAAAACACATCTATAAAGTATTTTGATACAAAATACAAAGACATTTTCTTCAACCCAATCAAATACAAATCACAAAATACTATTTTGTATTTGAAATAATACCTATTTTTCACATATCCCCTGTAGGCTACTAAAGTTCAGTAAAACTGCCAAAGGTACAGTTTTTGACCTATGCACAAATTGTTCCATCACTTGGATTTTCATGGACTTTTGGTATGTGACATGGGAAGGTTTTATATCATGAACTGAAGTTTTGAGTTGGGTGAATTTTTTCTCACAGATTGTCGTAGACCAGTGTTTCTCAAAGTGTGGTCCGGGGACCATGAGTGGTCTGCAAGCTATCCCAAGTGGTCGGCGGGCAGACATGGAAAAATATAATATAGATGAGTTGTTTGCAATATTGAACCAACTTGTATGTAAATCCAAACAGTTCTGCAACACTGCCTATGTAAGCTACGCCAGTTTAAATCATATGAGTCCTCTGATACAATAAGCAAGGTGCTAAGACAATAAGCAAGGTTGTTCACTGAGTAGCCTATGCCTATTGTGTAATATAGCCTACTGTTGAAGTAGGTCTACTGTTTTTTTTTTATAGCTACATTATGTGGTCCATGAGATTTGTATTTATTGGTTAAGTGGTCCTTGGTCTGAAAAAGTTTGAGAAACACTGTCCTAGACTATTTTGAATGGTCCACGTCAATAGAGGGCGCTAATGGTATAAATCTTACTTTAGAAAGTAACTGCAGAGAATGTCTGTCAGTATCTGTGGTGAGTCTGACGACATCCTGCGAATTCAAAACAGATCAGAACAACAGCACATGTTGCTTTCACGCGCCGATATAGCCTGCATTTTGTATTTTAAAACAATGCAAAAGTAAGAGGGTAGTGATGGGTAAATGAAGCCTCGAGCGCTACTCGGCACATTTCCCTAATGTGCCGAGTAATGTGTCGAAGCTTCGAAACATGGAAGATAAGGAAAACACAGCGACATCTGGTTGCATAAAGCCCCGCAGTCACGGACTAGTGAAAAGAATGCCTACAACGTTCAACACAATGCCAAAGCTTCGAAATGTTCTCATTCATTACATTAAAAGTGTTGCAAGAAATGTGCATTTCTGTTTGTCTCAATTCAATACAATAAAATACGATTAGGCAACATAATCCCGTCACTCGTTATCACGTGGAGATTGGTGTTTCCGTGGAGGCGTGAAATCATGTTATCCCAGTCAATGATCCAATCGGTCTCCCATCCACTTAACGACCGCAGTAGACAATACTTAGCTTCTGAACCAGGACGAAGTATTATCAACCTCAACACGCTATGGACGAGAGTGAAAAGGAAACGACCAGGCGCCTAATTAAACCAAACCCTACATGGCCTGACATAGTTTGACGTTTCATGAATCAAACTTTCAATAAAAGGAAAATATTATGTCAGCCATTATTGTTAGGCCTACATAGAAATTATTAGCCTGTATTGCTTTTAAATGACATGATTGAAGTTGAGACAAGATTGCAACGCAGACACGTTTTAATGTCATTGTTCTAAATGGCAAAGCTTTAGGCTAGGCCTAGGCTATTTCTTCTTTATTTCTATATGTGCATGATATTATGGATTATGGACATTTTCCGGAAAGAAAAGAACGTAAATTCACAAACAGAGAAAGCATCCTATATAAATCAGGGCTACCCACAAATTTCGCCTGGCTCTTGCAATACAACACAACTCATTCCGACACTAGAGCGGGTGCCCTGGTTCGCGCAATTCAAAGCCTTTGAATCAGATTCCGAAGCAGTCACGTGGGTGTGTGTCCCAAACGAAGCTTCAGACGTCACACTCACAAACCGAGGCCTCGTTTGTCATCAGTCACGTGATTTTTATGGAAACGACACAAGCCTCGAACCGGGGCTTCATCTGGCACGCCCCTTTCTGCTCGACACAAGCTCCGAAGCCTCGCTTCATTGGGCACATCACTATAAGAGGGTCGATATTAAATATGGCCCATTTCAGGAAAGAATACAATTCGGGCCTTGATTGGAGCAGAGATAGCAAATCTTGATTTTCAACAACATAACTTGCCTGTGCATTGTATTGAACTCTTGCTAGCTCGCCCTGTGCATTGTAGCCTTTGACAGTTGCATGTAGCCTAGCGTGTACAGCTCAAAGCCAAAAAATACGATGGCGGGTCCTCTCTTGGAGTATGAGACAGAGATGTTTTTGAGCCTCTTCACCACGGACGGATTGTTGGTGACAGCAGAGGGACTAGGCATCGACCGAATTCTCCTACAGTTCTTGAGAGTGTATTCCGAGGAGGGAAGTCTGGTCCTCCTCCTCAACACAACTGAACCTGAACAGGTAACGTAAACGTTATTTCACGAAAGGCCATCTGTGTTTTTGTGTTGCATGCTCTGTTCAGTAGACCTGCACGAGCCGGTAGATCTGTTCTGGTGAGCAGTGCACTGGCTTGTCAGTCAAGTAGTTGTGGTTTGTGCAGCCTTTACAAGTTGCAGACTCATGCGAAATATGTAAAGTGTTTTTGTAATCATACATACCAATTATTCCAGGAATACTTCACGGAACAACTCCGCGCTGAGGGGGTGAGCCACCTTCCGCGAACCGTGACCAGCGAAGTACAGGGCAGCGAACGCTATGATGTTTACACGCAGGGTGGGGTTCTCTTCGTCACCAGCCGTATCTTGGTCGTGGATTTCCTCACAGAGAGAATACCTGCCCACCTTATCTCAGGTTTGCAGTTCTTTGTCAATATATTTGCCATCATGATTCAGTGGACAATATTTGAGAAATATTTTATAACATATGAAGGGTTATGAGCCAGCAGTGTTCACATTAAGGCGCCAACAAGTCTCCTGCGCAGTTCACAACTTCTATGTGGAAGGCCATTGGAGCCAAAACACATGAAAGGGAGAGAGAGTCGCTCACTTCTTGTCACTCTACACTGTCCTATCTATAAAGGAAACTACAAAACACCTCCCTCTGCTACATCATGGCAAAGATTGATTATTGACCCTTAGACACAATGGATGCATTTGTGATGTTAATGATACATTCACATGAGCTCAGTGAGACCTACATGGTTCAAAAAGTCTTGATCTGATTCATTATGGGTGCATCTCAATTCTCTATTTGTCCACCCTCCCTCCCTTCCTTCCTTCCTCCTGTCCTAACCCCTTCTAATTCATTTTGTGAAGGAAACGAGGAATTAACGATAGGAGGATGGAGGAATGAAGACAGATACTTATGAGAAATGAGATGTCTTGCTCACTCCCGCATCACTTTTACTGATGATGCGGCAAAGCATCACCTCCTAGGTTAGAATAAACAGACCATTGTTACACACAAATTGCAGAGAATATGAGCTTATACCAAAGCTTAAAAATATATTATGAACATGGTGTATCCTCACTTGTAGACCCTGATAATGAGGTAATGTTTGATAGTTCTCGAGACATGAATGAATAGTTATTATGACCGCCGCGCTAGCGAAGTGGCAGTCATGTAGGTTTAGTCAGTGTTTTTTTTTTTTTTTTTTCAGTAATTTTGTCTCAACGATTCCCAGGACACTGAAAGACTGGGCCGCTCCGTCGCCCACCCACCGCACCGGACCCTCCAAAAGGAGGGTAGGGCGGAGACAGTTTCCTGTGAATATCTCGAGAACTGTAGGGCCTAAGATGACCAAAGTTTTTTTGTATGTTGGTCTCAAGGGGCCATCTCAATCCATTTCACAACCATATAGTGGTATAGCGCCACCTAGTTAAAAATAAAAAATTAAAAAGCAAAAATGAGGTGTAAAAATGGGTTATAATCGCAGATATCTTTGGCTTGCATGTTCAAAACGGCACGAAATTTGAAGTGTATGATTATTATGACATCCTCTGAATGCATGCCAATTTTCATGGAACTCTGTTCTTGGGGGGCCATACAATAAATTAATTTATGTGTACATTTAGGGGCAAATTCTCCCATGTGCATAAGGGTGCGTAAGTAAAAAAAAAAAAGCGCGCAACTAAGCTCTTTCCAGCCTGCACACATTCCGCCCTTCACTTAAGTCTTGTCATTTACACGCCATGAAGCCAGTTATGCGCTTTGGGAGGAGCTACTCTACTGTATGCTCTTGCACGCATTCTGCCACTGACTTATGTACCTTTCCAGCTCCACGCACACACGCACGCATGCACATACTGTAAACACACGCACACATACACACACATACACACACAGGCATGCACACACACAGAAGCACATGCACACACCTTTTCACCTTGACAGCTTGGACCAGTGAGTGCACAATTCCGACAAAAAAAAAGCTTCCGCATAGGATGCTCTTGTGTTTTGCTCGTGTATTGGCCCTTCCACTTCTCTCCTCTCTTCGTTCTCACCTCCTCTGGTTGAAATTAGAGAAATGAGACATCCTCAATGACGTCAAGCTTTGAACGATTTGCGGGACACAGCTAGAGGACCGAGGAAAGAGGCCTCATATAGATGTTTGAGATCCAGCCATTATGTCTCCACTCCATATTCCAATATGCCTGATGTAGACTGACTTGTGCTTACACTCAGGGATCTTGGTTTATCGGGCCCACAAGATCATTGAATCATGTCAGGAGGCCTTCATCCTGCGGCTGTTTAGGCAGAAGAATAAGACTGGTTTCATCAAGGCTTTCACAGACAAGGCCACGTCCTTCTCCTCGGGCTTCTGTCAGGTGGAACGTGTCATGAGGAACCTCTTTGTCAAGAAGCTCTTCCTGTGGCCCAGGTAAACAAGCAGTTGTGCCAAGCTTCTGTGTGTTCACCATATTGTCCTCAACTTTTGTCCTTTATAGTGTTCATGTCCGTCTATGGCAGCTAAGGTTCAGATTTCGTTTGAAAGGGACAGTATTTAATCAAGCATGCTAACTCCTCTCCTTCTAATGAAATTCACAGTTTTGATTTCAAAATAGGCCACATTATGCAGACCATTTCACTCTCTACCTGTTCACATTCTAAATATGTATGATTGTGTGTAAGCATGTGGATGTATACATTGAAAGTCTGGATGTAAGTGAGTGTGTGTCTGTGTGTGTGTATTAGATTCCAGGCATCTGTGAAGTGCATGCTGGACCGCCACAAGCCAGATGTGGTGGAGCTCCATGTGGCGCAGACGCCGGCCATGCGAGCCATCCAGAGCTCTGTGCTGGACATTTTGAACGCCTGCCTGAAGGAGCTGAAACGCTACAACCCCAGCTTGGAGGCCGAAGACCTCTCCCTGGAGAACTCGCTTGGCACTGCGTTTGAGAAGGTGGATGGGTGTATGGGGGTGTATGAATGGACATAGTTGAAGAGAATGGTTGATTCTAACAGAAAAAGGCTATCAGAAATTATGCAGAACTTTTGTTGAAATACAGTGCTGTGCAAGTTACCTATATCATGAATACGCCATTCGACTATACAAAGTTAATACATGTTATAGATGGTAAAACGGCCCAACGCGAAGCGTTCCATCTAGAAAAGTGTATTAACTTTATATAGTCGAATGGCGTGAAGTCCATTATCTTTTTCATTAAAGTCCATTAACTTGCGTCGTGTTCATTTCCTGGACACGTTTTAATCTCTAAAAACTGTATTATTTGTGGAACTACTTCTTTCCGGCACATATCAACAAATTTCTCAACTTGCAGCACAAACTGCCGTTACTAGTTCTAAAAGGATGGTTGCTATGGCCAAAGGCCAGTCGTTAGTTCCATCTCTCCCGTTGTCAAGCAGGCATATATCAGGATTCTGATGAACCTTAGCTTTGAAACATCGCTATTTTACTTAGCCTACATGTCATCCAACTAGCTAAAATCCACGTCTGTCATATGCTACAATGTTACTATGTTCTGAACGTCCTTATTTTACAGCTGGGATGCAACAGGACAGTTCATTTAAACTTAACGAGTTCGGCGAATTAATATACAAGTGTGATACGGCCAACAAACTGGATCTACTTCATAGGTGTGCAGATAACATACGGTTAATACACATTCTAAATTACGCAGGACAATGGGGAAGTCAACCAAGCAGTGGAATAACAGAGTATATTAAGACACCCAGTGGTGTTGTTGTTGTGGAACATGTGTGACACATGGGTACCAGCAGACTTCAGTCAGAACTTTTGGAAGAGTAAATCGGAAAGGCTTAAATCATTGAAAGGCTTATCATTCGTTAACATGCAAATAGAGAGAGGGCGGTGGTAGAGTAGTGGTTAAGGAGCTGGGCTAACATGCAGTAGCCAGAAAAGGTTGTCAGTTAACCTCTAAACTGTACATGTAACTGATCCAGCCTAAATATGGTAATTGTATAAAGATAAATGCCTTGTTTTGAAGTTTATAGAGAAATTGTTCTGTAACAGACCGGTACCATTTTAGCAGCAGAAACACATTGATTGAACCTCACTAGTTAAATGTTGCACTCCATAGTCAGATAAGGTGGTGGATGGGTATAAGATACTTGACAGTGGTTTATTTTGACAGAGTTGAAGTAACCTTCTTATCTTATGGTGCTCTGTGGTACATTCTACATTACTGATTTTATGGAAATTTTTGTGTCTCACACTGAGCTTGGGAGTTCTTTTTTCCCCCCAGACTGTTCGTCATTATCTGGATCCCTTATGGCACCAGCTGGGAGCCAAGACCAAGTCTCTGGTGCATGATCTGAAGATCCTGAGAACCCTCCTCCTCTACCTTACCCAGTACGACTGTGTGACCTTCCTCAACCTGCTGGAGTCCCTTCGTTCAAGCCAGAAGAACTTTGGAAGCAACTCAGGTGAAGCTTTGCCATAAGAGGTTTGACGTGTAGTTAAAAGGACAATATCTGCCAAAGACTGATTGGCAGACAAACGGAATATGGCCTACACTAAAGATATAATGATTTCACATATTATAAATGATTATACATTCATTATAATTTATCTTAAAGACCCATTCCAGCCAATAATTAACTCACAAAGCTCATCTTTGTTCTTTTTTGTTTTTATTTATTTAATGGAAAAAATCCTGACATGGTCTTGAAATGGCTTGCATCTACACTCTCAGCCTTGTTTCTGCTGTGAAGGGCTAATTGACCCTGCCCACTGGTCTCAACTTCACCTGTTTGCATTATGGAGCTCCCATATGCATCTTTAACCTTAAGTAGACTTAGATTTACACAATGCTATACAATGGCAGATTCTAATGTTGGAGTAATTCAGCCAAGGTCGCTTGCAAGTTGATGCATCAAAATGGTAATGTATTCATTTTCTATTGCTTTATACAACATAAGAAACTCATCATACCATAATAGATAGGCTATGAACTCGGTTTGACAATGTTTTCAAACAGCAAACAATATTATGCTAATGTCAGACAGCTAACTCTGACACATTACAAAAGGAAAGGGCCATTAGACTGCTTATCTTGTAAAGCTAACTGTGCAGATGCATCTCTCACAAAAGCTTTTTTCCGAAATGATTCGGAAATCTCCACCCCATGAGTCAGTCAGGGTTGAGTCTCATTGTTACGTAACTCAGCCAGGGTGTTTTACTGTTTATTTCGCTCATAATATGTGTCACACAAAAATAGCATATAACAGACATATTTAAAAGGTTAGAAAATTTAATTTGCTGGAGGGGGTCTTTAAAAAGCATTACTTTTGAGAGAGCTGCAGTGCATTCGTATCCAAGTGCTCACGGTGACCTGGGTTTGGATCCAGTCTTTTCTTGATCCCATCCCCATCTCTCTCTCCCACTTGCTTCCTGTTGCTCTTCACTGTCCTATCTGGATAAAAGCAAAAAGCCCAAAAATATATATAAAAAAAATACATATCACCTTAATTTATGCCTTTGGAACATATGTATGTCTGTGGCAAATATGATTGACTTAGACAATATCAGTTTTAATGTTGGTATGAATGCAGATATTTGTATATTCTGTGTTCTTCATAATATAGCGACACAGTGTGACATACTTGATATGCTATGATAAAATTATTTCTGATTGGTAAGAGATTTGAGATGTGTGTATCAGTAGATTTTCGGCTAATTGTGCGGCCTCAAAAGATAGCAGTCTTTCATCTCGACAGGATGGCTCTTTTTGGACTCCAGCAACTCCATGTTTGTGAACGCTCGTCACCGTGTCTACAGCATCCCTGAGGCCAAGAAGAGGCAGAAGGTGGGGGAGGAGAAGGAGCAGAAGAAGCCCTCTCCCGGTACAGCGCTTCCCAGACCCTTTTATCCATCACTCTTTATCTGGTTTTCAAAGAACTCCCAACGAAAGCTCAAGGCGACTGTAAAAGTGATTTGGTTAGCACTTCAGGCTTCTGCTCCCGGCAAAGCTGCTTTGATATGAGGTATTTTGTCAAAAGTGATGCAAATGAGTCTAACTGCTTTTAAAAGTAGCTTACTGGGAGCTATTGGGGAGAGGGAAAGGCCACTCTGAATGAAATAAGTGCTCTCTGAAGGCGCAGGCACGGTTTCATGCACTCCTGAAAGTCGTTTCTATTTTTGGTCTCATAGTCTCAGCGTTACCATTGTGTCGGTGTTCTCAGATACTGCTGACTGTCGGTTTTGGAACGCACTGTGTCACCTTTGAGTGATTTGCGTGTGTGTGTGTTTGTGTTTGTGTGTGTGTGTGTGTGTGTTTGTTTGTAGTGGAAGTTAAAAGAGTTCTGGTGCTGGAGAGGAACCCTAAGTGGGAGGCTCTGTCAGAGGTGATGCGGGAGATTGAGAAGGAGAACAGCAGCCGGGAGGATACTCCAGGTCAGATACACATCTGCAATTTATGTGTGAGTGTGTGTGTGAGGTAATTGTTTGCATAGACTTACTGTACGTGTGTGTGAATGCACATATTTCAAATACATGAAATGCATGACATTCATGTATGCGTGTGACTGTGTGTTGTATATAGACATGACTGCATTCATGTGTTCTGTAGATGTGTGTGGTATTGTGTGTATATGTGTGTGTGTGTGTAATCTGTGTACATTCACTCTCATGCTGCAGGTCGGGTTTTAATATGTGCTAGCGATGACCGCACCTGTGCTCAGCTGAGGGAGTACGTTCAGCGTGGGGCCGAGGCCCTGCTGACCCGTCTGTACCACCGCACCATCGGGAAAGGGGAGGCCTTCACCGTCTCCACCTCGGAGCTGGCCAAACAAACCAAACGACCGGGCAACAAGGAGGGCCCCAGCAAGAACTCGAAGGGCAAACGGCCCAAAGCCAAGCAGGGAAAAGCCGGCGCCAAGAGCCCCCGACCCTCTCTCACCCTCACCCAGATGATGGGGAGGGAGGGAGAGGAGGATGCCATGCGCAGCGGAGGAGAGGAAGAGCTAGGCAAAGCGGTGGAGGGGGAGGAAGAGGAGCTGGAGGAAGAGGAGCTGGATTTGAATCTGTCCTCGGACTCCTACTACGGCATTCTCAAAGAGCCGCTGACAGTCATTCACCCGCTGCGGGGGTGCAGTGACCCCTACAGTCTGACACGGGTCCTGCACGAGGTGGAGCCCACCTATGTGGTGCTGTACGACGCCGAGCTCAGCTTTGTGCGTCAGCTGGAGATCTACAAAGCCAGCCGGCCAGGAAAGCCTCTGCGGTATGTGCACAGAAGTCGTCTGGTCTGAAGCTCAGTAGTCTGCTCTCAGCTGAATCTCAATCTCCTCATGGTTACTTGTTCTGCAATGAGTCACTGTGGGCTCTGAGGCCTCAATGCTTAGTGTCTGTGGAATCTGTATTTGTCCTTTGTTAAATTAGCCTGATGACCTCAGTTCTTGTTTCTCGACAGTCATGTGTATATTTTCTTTCTCTCACCTGCAGGATATGTTATTAATTCAATGTTTTTAGTGGACTATATTTGCTATTATTAAGGTTATGTTTTGATTATAATAAAAATATATTATTATTGTTAAGATATTTATATTTATAAGAGTTGTATTTGTGTATAAATGTTTTATACATTTATATTTCATAAGTAGCCAGTTCATGTGCAGTATAATTTGTCTGGATGTCATGTCATTAGCATGCTGCTGGATAGCTCCATGTGATGATGGAACAGTGACTGCATTCATTCTGTCTGCATTCCAGGGTTTACTTCCTTATCTACACGGGCTCCACTGAGGAGCAGAGATACCTGACAGCCCTGCACAAAGAGAAGCAAGCATTTGAGCACCTCATCAGGTGAGCAGCTGTGCAAGCACTTCACTCATAATGTGTGGCAGATTGGAATAAGCAAATTTGATCAAGCCGTCGCGCCTCAAAATTGCATTTTGTATTGCATTCTACATTACATTAACATAATCTGCAACATTTGGGAGCAAATTGAATATACATGGTCCTGAGGCTCAGATGTTTTTTTGTTTTTGTTACTAAATCATTTCTTGTGACGGCACAAACAGGGAGAAAGCTACCATGGTAGTACCCGAGGAGAGAGAGGGGAGAGGGGACACCAATTCTGATCTGGTGAGAAGTCAGGAGCCGGCCAACGCCACGACCAACACGCGCAAAGCAGGCATGCTCTTTTACTTCTTCATTTCGTTCTGATCCGCATTGTTCTGCTGCTATTTTGTTTTTTTTACTGTTCTTTGGGCTACAGTAGGGCAGGAGTTTGGCATAAGCCACAGTCACGGCCTTCACGCCAGACCATAACAGATATAGCTGAGCTCGTAAAACTTTCTTGCTATACTCATAAAACAAAACTTAGTGGAAAGTAGCTCTATTTTGCAGCACAGTTATTCTCCAAGCCAGTCTGCATGCCAGTGAAATGTGCTCAAAATAGCCAAGGAGGTGTGCTGACGTGATATTTTTAAGCTGACCATGTTTTAGCCCAATACGGATGGACAGGTTTGCATCAGTTAAATAGGAATAACGGCATAAACACTGAAATGTTGTACTCTTTATGAACGCTTCGACCCTCAGGTCATCAGGCAATACCACAGTCCACCCAGGTTTCATTGTGACCTGTGTTCAGCAACTGAGATCAGTTTTTGATTGGATTTGCTGCTCCGTCCTTTTAGTCCAGTCATTTTAAGCCAAAATAGGGGTCAAGGTTGAACAAATTGCAACACAAGCAAACTTAACTGATTTTGAATCCTCAATATGTCCTGAGTAAGGGAAAAAAAGCCCCAAAGAATCCCGATAGGGGAAAGTTTAGAAAAAGACCCAAATATACCCTATTCATGTGCCCATTCAGTATTTTTCTCATGTGAATAGGGGAAAAAAATTAACCTTCACATATCACCCTGAAAATTACTGAGTTGATTACTTACATCAAGACAAACAAAAAATGTATTATAAGTTTTTTGAAATTGTTTGTTAACATGGGCAAACAGGGCATAATGTAATTATGTATAGTTAATTTGTATAAATACCACAACGGAGCTAATAGTCCAGGCAAAGGTCTGACCCAAAACTAATTGCAACAGAATTTATTTTCACATTTTTATATTTCAATTGGTGATCTTTACACCATAGTAAAAGACCATGAAAATCCAGTTGGTGGAAATATGTTAAAATGAGGGTTATTTTATGCATTATTCTTCAGCAAATACTGACAAAACTGTAATTAGAATGTTGTAGAATACACATTCTAAAGAATATCTGACCCCATCTAACTTTACATGGAATTTTAGAATCTTGCATTGTTGAGGAACATTCTTTTATTTTCAAAGAGTGAATTTCTTTGGCTTATTTCAGACTGGTTTGTTGCAAAATTGGTGTCTATTTTTACATTGTGGCCCTTTGAATCAATGGAAATGGTTGTTGAATCTTTAAATAGAGCCAAGTGTGTTTTTGCATGTAAGTGTTCCACAATGTGTAATCTGTACAAACACATAGTTAAGCATTATTCAGCCTAGGAAATTGGTTTTGGTGTTTACGTAATCTGATTTAGAGGTCGTTGAAACATACAGTATATCACATTAAAGTATCAGTCAATAATTTTTCAAGTCTTATAGTAATTGACCCCTTGCCCAGGGGTTGACTGATATACTGTCTGTCCAATCAGAGGGGCCTGTATGATGCCCCTTTACTTTGCACAATTTTTGTCTAAAACAATAATCGGACAGCACAGTATGTTTATGTTAGTGAATGCAGGAAAATTGTGAAGGCAAAGTTGAAGATGGACATGATCATGTCCTAATTCGACAGAAGGGTGCAGATGGGATAACTGCAGTTAGCCTCCAAGTGACTCTATTGTTGTGACATCTGGCAAAAATGCTATACTAATAAATATAGTTTAAAATTAATAATTAACAATGCATGCCTATGCATGGTTCATGGTTTTACCAAAGTCATAGAACAGTCAAAACTATACATATTCTAAAAGTATATGCACTGTATATGAAATATAGCATCAATCAACGTATGTCCCATCTTCCTCCATACCATGCATAATACATACTCCTCTATTCTGTATAGGCGAATCAAGTGAACAGCTGATACATTTTGGCCTGCACTATTAAGGGAAACAAATTAAACACCCTAAACTATATATTTTCTGAAAGCATATACCCTCCAGAGGAGATATAACACCATTTAAGACATTTCCCATCTTCCTCCATGCCATGCACAATACATTGCCCTCTATTCTGTAAAGGCGAATCTAGTGTAAAGTGGGTACATTTTGGCCTATACTGTCCAGGGAAAACAAATTAAACACAATAAACTATATATTTTCTATAAGAATTTACCCTCTAGATGAGATATAATACCAGTTAAGACATGTATTATCTTCCTCCATGCCTTGGACAATTTGTTTGTCAAATGTTGCAATTCGTTTTGGGTCGCTTAGCTATACATAATTACATTATGCCCATGTATGTTACTGTTTGCCCATGTTAACAAACAATTTCAAAAATCTTATAATACATTTTTTGTTTGTCTTGATGTAAGTAATCAACTCAGTAATTTTCATGGTGATATGTGAAGGTTAATTTTTTTCCCCTATTTCCGTGAGAAAAATTCTGTATAGGTGCATGAATAGGGTATATTTAGGTCTTTTTCTAAACTTTCCCCTATTGGGATTCTTCGGGGCTTTTTTTCCCTTACTCAGAACATATTGAGGATACAAAATCAGTTGAGTTTGCTTGTGTTGCAATTTGTTCAACCCTTTCTCCTAAAATGACTGGCCTATTTCTTCACATCAGTTATGAATGTGTCCATCACTATTATGTATGTTAATAATGTATCTACTGTATTTGTTTCCTTCAGGGGGTCAGGAAGTGAAGGAGCCCACCCGCGTGATCGTGGACATGCGCGAGTTCCGCAGCGAGCTGCCGTCCCTGCTGCACCGACGCGGTCTGGACATCGAGCCGGTCACGCTGGAGGTGGGCGACTACATCCTGACGCCGGAGCTGTGCGTGGAGCGCAAGAGCGTGAGTGACCTGATCGGCTCGCTGCAGAGCGGGCGCCTCTACTCGCAGTGCCTGTCCATGACGCGCTACTACCGCCGGCCCGTGCTGCTCATCGAGTTCGACCCCGCCAAGCCCTTCTCGCTGGTGGGGCGTGGCGACCTGCGGGCCGAGATCTCGGCCTCGGACATCACCTCGCGCCTCACGCTCCTCACGCTGCACTTCCCGCGTCTGCGCCTCCTCTGGTGCCCCTCGCCCCACGCCACCGCCGAGCTCTTCCATGAGCTGAAGGGCGGCCGGCAGGAGCCGGACGCCGCCGCCGCACAGGCCGTCACCGCCGAGTCGGACACTGTCGCCGAGTCGGCTGACCTATACAACCCCGGGCCGTACGACATGCTGCTGCGAATGCCCGGCGTCAGCACCAAGAACTGCCGGGCACTTATCAAGCACGTGAACAGCCTGGCAGAGTTGGTCACTCTCAGTCAGGAGAGGCTGGCAGAGATCCTGGCCAGTGCCAACAATGCCAGGCAGTTGTACGAATTCCTGCACTTCACTTCAGAGGTCAGTGTAGGGCAGAAAGGGAAACGGTCTTAAACAGAACTATTGAGACCCTCAGAGAGGATGCTGCCATGAAGTGTTGAGGTTGCAGGTTGAGGGTAATTTAGAATTTGGCGGTATTTTATTACAGAATGATTTGGAAATTCAAAGCCATGTGGAATGTGGAATTAATGCCTTAATGTCTTCAGGCTCTCTAAGGACTTTAACTTAAAAGATTTTCAATGTAAGATGGCAAAATGTTTCACACTGTGGTGTACATGCACTCGTTTAAAAATGTGTAGTAATTTTGCTAAATTATTTTGTGAAAGTGCAGAACAAAATGAAATATGAAAGTGTTTTTTTATATTTTATTGTAAAATAAAATGTGGAAGCAGTATGAAAAGCATTCCGTACCAGATAATATTTTTACCTGCATTTTTACTGCATCTTTGGCTAAATCATTTGGTTTGTAGGAAACAAATTGTAGAGCTACAAATTGCAATCAACTTAACTCCATAAACTCAAACTCCCATTTGTTCGTAAATGCATTGACCCATACTTGCTTGGCGCCCTCCTCAGGTAATCTTGAAAATGAAGTGTTGAGTCAAAAGCTCCCGATTGCGTCACTGTAGGCAGACGAGCAGCAGCGGCCATTTTATTCCGCGTAAAACTTCAGCACTAAACAAAAAAAGGAAATTGAGTCCTGTTTATGTAATAGTCTTAAGTGGACCATTGAGCCAACGACTACGCTGAGGTGGGCATTTTCAACCATAAAGACTAAAGGTAAGGCTGCTTATAGGTGAAAGAAATATGTGAAATAATATGTCTCAGATAGCTATGCTGTCTAGCAGCTTGGTGACATTGGTATGAGACATCCGTCGCTCATGCAGTACTATAGATCTAACGTAGTGCTTGTAGAATATGTGGGCTTGCCAGCTAGCAGCCCAGCTAACATAACAGGGCAGACCATTGTGCCAGCCTCATTAATGTTCAACAGTTTCTTCGAAAAATATTGTCAGTCATGTAGACTTTTTGGGTTAGCAGCGAACAAATGCTCATTTTCTAACAGTAATGATAACACATGCGACATTCATTTTGGACAATTACTAAGCCATAGAGATAAAGCGTTTACTTGGCTAGCAAGCTAGCCATGTTAGTTGTTGTCTGGAATGGTTGTTTATGTTTTCAGACTCGCTTGACAGTCGTTCACATCGTAATACGATTGTCACACGACAAGGTGTCCCAAATTATATTCAGAAGGGCTGACGTTAGCACAAGCGCTAAGGTTGTGGTAGCCTAGGTACATTCATTATTTCCATTACTAAATCCCTGAACTGTGCACTGTCAGTAACAATGCAAAGGCAATGTCAACCATTGCGACGCAGTGATCTAGACACAAAGGGGAAATATTTTAAATACATGTCTTTATTAGTGGCCACAAATTATACCGTGTACTGTATACCGATAAGGTTACTTATTTATGGTGCACCCCATCCAGCCGTAAGTTCAGTAAGCTCACCACTGTATGCAGTTGTGGTAGGTCACTAGTGTTATTAGTTTTTTCCTGTGACACCACATCGGAAATAAGGTGTGTGAATAGGCTCATTTGACTTCATGCAGCACAAATCCAGCATGCATTACGTTCAGCCAGATCGGCACAGTGCTGCATGAAGTCGAATAAACCTGTTGACATCAAATGAGCAAGGCATCAAAACGGTACCATTGGAGCAGGGACTGATGAAAGTAAGGGTGGAAGGGTCGCTTTTGCCACTCTTTTGATGACACAACCCATGAGTCATTCACAGGTGTGCTGAGTTCATGTTACATCCCAGACACAAACTCTGCTGCTGTCTCCAGCCAGGTGTTTGTATAAACAAGCACCTTATTATGTCATGGCAACAGATCTGATTGATGCTGTCTAATCCTAAAAAAGAGTTTGTGTTTCAAGTGTAAATTAATTACAGAGCTGCACCCTATTGTGCCGCAGATTACAAATGAGAGCTGTGGTGCCTTTCAATAAAACATGTTTTTCAACAAGCTTTTGTTCCCAAGCAGTGATTCAGGGAGGCGTCACATTCCAGGGCTATGTCCCATGAGATTCAGTGACACATTTCTCAGAACTGACATCAGCACATCATGTGGTCGAGACTGGACTTACTCTCTCAGCTCCTGAGTCGAACTTGAGATAGAGAATCTAGGACCCAATGATTTTATGATTTTATTATTTAGGCACATCTTATCAGTGTATAGCCTACACACACCACGCCTCTGTTTGTTTATTCTGTAATAAGCTGATGTCATGCAGTGGTATGTCGCCCTCAGTGAAAATGTTTTCAGTGAGGCTTAGTCATGCTGCTGTGAGTTGCAATTGCTTGGTAATGTAATTGTCATGTTTTTGCTTGCTTTATTTTGTGTGCCTCCATCTGTGCCATGTCCTGCAATTTAAAATGCCTGCCCGATAATGGTCTGTTTGGTGCAGCAATTTTAAACACATCACCATTAATGGCATGTTGCACACTCATTTTTCTCCAGGAACAATCTGTGGAAAGATTTCCTCCGGTTACACTGCGTTGTAAGATCGAGTGGATTTCTCCGCATTTGCCAGATCTTGATTTTGGCTTAACGAGCTAGTTTTGCTTTGATGAGATCATCCCCAAGTTCTCTCAAAGCGCTCACGGGAACCAAAACAGAGAGCTTGAGGTCAGCAATGCGGAGCCTCCTGCCAGAGCCTTGACTCTTTGTGGCCGCTCTTTCGCATTTTCTGTCGAACAGGCTCTCATTAACTTGTTACAAGTGCTTCTTATTTTGGTCGACAGCCTTGGCTCTAGCGTGGCGCAGTCTTGAAGCAGGCAGAGACTGCATCGAGTTGGCTCAGGAAATGCAGTCAGCCTGATAGGCCTGGTCTCAGTGGGGGGATGTCGTTGCAGCCCGGGGAGAGGGCTGCACTTCTCGACACTGACCAGGATGTGGGTTCAAAAGGGCCTTATCTCCGGAAGGAACCGTAGTTTTGTTGGACATTTTGTTCACGTTAGTCGGACAGGAGTCAGCTGGGGCTGGTGGAATTGAAATTCATTTGTCCACTAGACTTCTCTTTAAAGCTGACCTTGGATGTCCTTATATTAGATGCAACACTGGAATTCCACTTTGTCAGGGTACATGCAGTCTATGGATTATGTTATAAAAATATACTTATAACTGTTATATGTTCTAACAAACACAATTTATGTTGTGCATCGTCAGTTTATGTATACTGCAACGCCTTTCTCGGGTTTCTGACTTGCTTGATTGTGTATTCATTTCAGTTTACAAATCCCTTGAGTATGAAAACAAACTGCAGCAGCCAGTCCTGCTCTGTGTTCCATACAAAGCCTGTGTGTGTGTTGTGTTGTGGTGTAGTAGGCTAGTCTCTGGGTTACTAGAGGCCCATTCTGTCTGTGATAAAGGTGGGTGGAGGTGTGACTGATTGAGTGTGTGTGTGTGTGTGTGTGTGTGTGTGTGTGTGTGTGTGCGCGCGTGTGTGTGTTTATAGTCCTTCTTGTTATTCTAGCACACTCACTTGAGCCAGCAGGCTATTTTAAGATCACCACCACTGACCCCTCTCTGCTTTGTAGTGTCGAGGAAAAGGAGGACCGGGCATTCGTGTGGGTTTATTTGTTTGCTCCGGCTTGATATGATCCATTTGGAGTGGATCATCTTGTTGATTGAGGATGCAGAGATGCGACTCCCCCAGGTCTTTGCACATGTGTTTCCTGCCTTTAAGCTGCACCGTGGCTTCCTCCTAAAGGTTAAGCCGACCATCGCTCCACTTAACTTGAGCTATCGCACAGCATGACACGGAGCACACCATATGCCTCCTTTCTGAAGGCAGTGCTGTGTGTGTGTGTGTGTGTGTGTGTGTGTGTGTCTGTCTGTGTGTGTGTGTGTGTGTCTGTCTGTGTGTGTGTGTGTGTCTGTGTGTCTGTGTGTGTCTGTGCTGGGGCTGGACTGATAACATTGTCCAGACAAAAAATAGCTCATTGATTCAACTCTTGAGCTGACAGCTTTCTATTGCCCTCAGTATGAAACTGTTTGGCCTGCAATCATAAGCAACACGGCCACCGGTTAATATATAACAGCCACCTTCCTTGGAAAGAAAACACATCCATAAAAGGTTAACTTTCAAATCCCGACCTGAGTCGTGCTATCTGTCCACACAGGTTTTATTTTTTCTATTCCACCCACGCCGGGTCCCACCTATGGCCAGTCGCGTCCTGTTTGATACACACATGGCAGTGATTGACCCCTGTGTTTGTGGCAGAACGGGCTGGAGAGCTGGCAGGCGGCCCCGCTGATAGCTTGCAGTGGCCTTGATGTTTACCAGCGAGTGTTTAGTCACGGTTCAGGTGTAGCCGCGTGCCATTGTGTCCTCGGGAGATGGCGCACAAGCGTGGTGGGGCCCCCGCTGTTTTAAGTGCAGCGCGCTGTGATGTCGGTCGAGGAGGTGAAAGGGGCCGTTGTGTTTTGTCGGTGAATAGAAACAGCTGGGGTCCCTGGGCCGCGGCCATCGTTAACCCGTCATATCAGCCTCATCGGCTCCTCAGGTCTTTCCAGGAACGAAAGATTCGTGGAGGGCCTGGAGACCAGCTCACTTGTGTTTAATTTGTGATGTCAAACACACTAGTTTTATAGTTTTGTTATTGTTTCACTTATGACAAAACAATCAAGGGATAGACTAAACCCAGTTTAATGCTAACGACTCCTTAATGCTTTTGTGGAGTAGGAGTTTATAAGCTTAGATGTATCTGTTTTCTTGTCAGATGCCTATTTGACATAGCAGTTGCATGTGTTTTGCGACCTACAGACACCTGACATCATTGTGCCTGCCCTGTTAGCCTAAATATCTTTAGAATAATGGTGAAAATGGTTTAAGCCTTGGCCATTGTGTTGGCACTAGCCAATGCAGACCAACAAGACTAGACTATCACAGTATTCTACTTCATCCTTCATTAAAAGGAAGGAAGAGTTACAGTAGGAGTTTGTGTGGGAGGTATGGTGTAATGGTGTATGTGTGTTGGGGGGGAGGGGGGTACCCGTGGGGTGTGTGTGTGGTAGTGTAATGGGTAATTGTGTGTGTGTGTGTGTGTGGGGGGGGGGGGGGGGGCAGAGGGGCGGTTGTATGTGTATGTAAGGGTGTGTTTGGGGGGATGTAGCGAAGGGAGAGAGCAGTGACCCCACCCAGTCTACCTGAAACTTGACCGCAACACCAAAAAGCCAGGCCCGTTGGTATGGCAGTCAGAGTGCATACTCAACTGTAGTGACTGTACTCCGCCATTCAAAAATGATATTTGAATGACTAAATATGATAAAGACTAAAAAGGACGTTTCGTCACAAGACTAAAACTAAATTAAAAATAGGTGACAAAATTAACACTAAATGGGGGGCAGAATGATGAAGGTGGAGGTGGAGTGCAGGGGGATAAAAGAAAGGACAAGACAGAAAAGACTGTGCGAAGAAAACAAAAGTAGCCTAGGCCTAGGCCTAGGCTTCACATGGATTGGGAGACAGATTGCCCAAAGCCACAGTGCGTGGTTTGCAGTGAGGTGCTATCTAACCAGTCTAATGTTGTTCTCCACACTGCGTGAGAGTTCATAGACCAGTTGCACGTCAATAGAATGTGTTTCTTTTCGGATGGTGGGGGTACGCGAGCCGAGTCAGGATGCAGAAGGTGGTCCGCGGGAAAAAAAGTTTGAGAACCGCTGATCTAGGGCCCATAGACGCAAACTTGAACCTGTTTTGTAAACTTTAAGTGATTGGTAATCATACCAGATGTTTTTTTGTAGAGATGTTTAAAGTTTTATTTTTTACCCTAGATGTTAACATGCACACAATCTTCCCCATAAGAATGTGCACAAAAGTAAATGAAAAAAATATTGAGTCATTTCAGATGTGTGGGGTCATTAGAGATATCAAGGAGATTAAAGTTTATGCAACAATACAATGTGACTGAGATATGTGCAGTCTCAAAAACTCAGAAATTCTATCGTTGATAGTGGCAGTGGAAAAGAGAGGATGGAAAAAAAATAGCCTGCCAATCTGAAATCACACAGGATATTGAAATGATCACCTAGGTTAGGTTATCACTTTCCATTACAACATCGTGGAGGAATGTTGGGCAGTTATGCAATGTTTGCCATCACTCTTCATTGTTGTCAGAGCCGTCCGGACATGTTTGTCACTTTGCTCTTCCACATGACTGACATGTTGATTGGCAGATATGCTTTCACTCCTCCCCCATGCAATGACCTCTGCCCACTCATTTGGATAGTTTGTCTTCACAAGATGACCAAAAGCAGTGTCATTTTTAGCCAACATGACACATCACCACCAGGCAATGTCCCAGGTTAGTGAACCCAGCAGAGGCAGTTAAAACTCTGCCAGGAGAATGTGAACCCCCCCCCAACAGGAGTGCATGGCTAACTGGCTAAGTTAATTAAAAGGTTGCCCATGAATATTTAATTGCCTATTCAGAAGGACGGCCCTGAGCTGTCCGCAGCTCTCGCCATTACCGCTGCGGGTTGTGCTCAGGAAAGCTTGCCAGCCTCTGAGTGAGCAGAGATAATATCGGCCCCCGGATCCCCTTTGAGGAGCGTGGTTCTTCTTTACGCACATCTGTAGCCTCTGTCGCTAGAGAAACCGTGCTCCATTGCCATAGCAACCACTTAAGCCTTTCATGACACACACACTCAGACACACACACACAAGTAGTGCTTGGAGGTCTGCTGTGGAGAGCTGTACCTTTTTAAAAAAGCCACACATCACTGCTGCTGCTGCTGCACAGGTTCACGGCTGCCAAAACTTTATCTGAGTTCATCCTCTTCTTGCTGCCTTGGGCGAATGCTGTACTGCAGTGTGAACTGTGAATGAACAGGCTCGTTTTCATTTTCATCCTAATTGAAATTCCTTTCTCTCCCTCTCTCTCTCTTTCTCTCTCTCTCTCTCTCTCTCTCTATCTTTCTCTCTCTCCCTCCCCCTACCTCACAGGTCAGTCTCCATGGCTTAGAGAGTGAACACAAAGTCTGGTCACCCTCTGTTTCGTCCCTCTCCTACCAGCATTAAGGTAAGCAAGTGTTTGCTGATGAGTCAGTGGGAAAGCATTTCAGGTCACATAGTGAAAGTACAACAGGGCCTACTTTCACTCGAGATGTAGGTAGTAGTTTGAATGAAAAGTCTGTTTTGTGTTTAAGTAAGCTGACAAGCTCAACAAAATTAAGTTGAATTCTGCCTTTGCCTATACCCCTGTTGTTGTAACATTGATTTACCAAGGAATACCTAAGGGTCACTGAAGGTCATTGAGGAAGGGAGTGGAAACTTTGATGTCTGTAGCTTATGAGTGAGTCAGTGGAATTCAGGATGTTAAATTAAAGGTGAACATCTAAGAGATGCCTTCAGGAAAATGTCTTTATAGTTAAATAGTTCATTCATCTTCCCTCTCCATTTAGCCGAGTATCATGCCAGGTCGAGCTTGATACTCTGCTCCCTGTGCGGCTTTACTACAGAGTCTTAATTTAGACGAGTGTCACTGCCAATCCATTCACATCTCAACTGAAGTTGGAACCAGTTGGGTGCTGGGATAGAATGGGATGGCATCAGCTGTCCGGACACATGGGAGGAAGCAGTTTTGAGGCGGCGCTGCACCCTGTGAAGTTTCCCTGACGTGTTGTCACACTAGTGGCCACATCCTTTCGCCCGTACCGCAAGTCTTTAATAGCTCACCACCAGTTGGTGGTTTGTCAGCTGGTTGTGGTGTACGTTTGCAGAATTGTTCTGGCAAAAGCCAGGGAAGATAAGCTTACCAAAGAGATTGTCACAGTAATATGTTTATACTCAGTCACTTAAAGACTTCTAGACTTTGAAGGACCGTTAAACCTTCCAATGACTACAAATTAACTCGGAACGCATGAATGAGATCCAAAAAATGAAACCAAAATTGACCATTCGGTTTAAGAGCTCCACTGCGCTCTTTGGCCTAGTCTCGAGACTCTGATAAACCAGCGAGGTACCCCAGCTGAAGAGCAGGCTGCTTTGGTATTGGTTTGCGTTTGTGCGTAGATCGCCGTAAGAGTGGCTGTATTATTTTAACTTTCGGGCCCTTTTTGAAGAGCGCGGTGTGTGCGAGCGGCCCTTGGAACAGCGGCAGCCTGGAGATGAAGTGGGCTTTAATTTGATTTCTGCCGTGTTTTGACTGGCCCTTCGTGTCATCTACTCCTTATGGCGCTGAGCACCACTGGATTGATAGCAGTTAGCCTTTGGCTGCATCCTAAGAGTTTTTTTCCCCCCTTTTCACGAGGGCAGGAGTTCTTCATAATAAAAATATTATGCCCGTCAGGGTCTGGAGGTGTTGTACTTCTCAGCGGTTGTCACTTTGCTGGCCGTCCTGATGTAAAGTGATTAAAAGTATAATTGTTTCAAGTTTGTTTTGTTATAGGCATGTAATCAGGACTATTATGGTTCGAGGCCACGGCTATCTATTGGCGTGTTAAATTTAGTTAGAGGCCTGGATTCCTGAGACTTTATTAAATTAGTGCACCGTGCTCTGGAATATCAGTGTTTTACCTCAGCCCCGTGCTGACAGTTGGAGATAAGCTGTGTGCCATTATAGCCCTTTTAGATGATTAATATTTGACCACTTTTTCGGTCAGGAGGGATCCTGCTGTACATTTTGGAGAAAGAAAATAATAGCAGTGAGCGTTGGTGTGTTGGTGCAGTGGCTCCCCTTTTGGGATGGATATGGAGCTGATACCGAAGCAACAGACTGCGTTTTTTGAAGTGAGCCCAGGCCGGTGCACACACACACACACACACACACACACACACACACACACACACACACACACACACACACACACACAGGATTCGGCCTCAGGAGTCCTCCGCTCACACAAGTTTATTTGTGGAGGTGGCAGCTGCGTCTCTTAGCAACTGCAGCTTCCAAGGACAAGTAATGGAGTCGCATTCTATGTAACGTGTGTGTCTGTGTGTGTGTGTGTCTGTGTGTGTGTGTGTGTTTGCGATAGCTGGGCATGCAGCCCTACAAATATAAACAAACAGGAAGGCAGCACAGAGGCCAGGAGCTGTGCTGGCAACAGCAGTGAGAGACAGTCGTGTGCCCCTCAGCTCTGCAGAACAAACGTTTCAAAAATAGCACTTTATCTAAACACATGGAATTAGCCCGACGCTAGAGGAACCCACACACGCACACAAGCACATCGAACATCAGTCGGTTAGAGACACGGATGAACCCAAGCGACAGAGAGAAGAGGACGACCGCTGTTTCATGCAGTGGCGGCGCCTGGCGTTGTTTTCACCGCCCCTCTGCCGTGCCGGTCGGCACAACGGCAGCTCATAATTATTGTCGACGCAACGGGTTTCCGTCTGCCGACATATCCTTGTTTCACATCCCCGATTACATCAGCGACCACAGGATTTTTTTGTAGCATATGTCTGGTTCGTTTTCAACCTCAATGCATATTTCATGTGTGAGTCCCAGCACCCCCCCACCCCCTTGCCTTCCCAGGCCCTGTAGTTTTCCTGGAAGCCCCAGCTGACTGTCGCAAGGGCCCGGTGGAGTGTGGGGTATGTCTGAGAACATCTGGAGTCCTCAGCGAGCACCACTGTGTTATTTTTATGGCCAAGGGAATTTATGATTAGAATTAAACGTGTGTGAGTCTGTGGGTGTGTGTGTGTATATTTGTGATGGAAAGGAAAGCGGTGTGTGTTTGTGTGTATGAGAGAGAGAGAGACAGACAGAGAGAGAGAGAAATGGAAAGAGATTCTGTGTGTGTGTGTGTGTGTGTGTGTGTGTGTGTGTGTGTGTGTGTGTGTGTGTGTGTGTGTGTGTGTGTGTGTGTGTGTGTGTGAGCGATAGAAAGAGATAAATGGAAAAGGATGATGCGTACACGTGTGTGTGTGTGTGCGTTTGTGTGTGTGTGTGTCTGCGCACGTGCACATGCTTAGGGGGGTGGGATCCAGATTTCCCTTTGAAAGCTGAACTGCATGCTGCCCCTGGAGATGGAGGAAATGGGCAGTGGTGCTGCCCATCCTCAGGGAGGCAGAAGCCCACTGAGTGCTGGACGCTGCAGGACAGGCAGGCAGGGTGGAGGAGGAGAACAGACGAGAAAAGAGGGAGCCTGGCAGTAGAGTTGGCCCAGAATTGGAGCCGTTTCTTCAAACACACACAAGCATACATGTGTGCACATAAGCACAAACTCCCACAGATACACACACACACACACACACACAGATACATACACACACACACATACACAGACACATGCTTGGAGAGATGGCTAGACTTTCCTTCAGCACTGTGGACTTGCTCCACCCAAACAGAAACAAATCATGCTGCAGAGCATAATTAATGTCAGAAGTTAATTAGGCCCATGATTGTAGGCTGTCTCTTTCTCTCTCATTTCCAGTGAAAAGGATCCCCTGGACACTAATCATACGGTGTTCATTATTGTTATTTGTGTTGTCATGTGGTCCGACATTCAGAGCAGATCATTATTACGACTGTACCGGAACCCAAGTTGACTCAATCCAAATACCTCTTGCTGTCTTGATCCATGTGCTTGTGTGTCTGTTTCTCCAGCTCTCTTTGTTTTTGCCTGTGCTTCTCTCTCTCACTATCCAACAGTGACTGTCATTGCGTTCCAATTTGAACCGTCAAGGTTTAACTAGATTGACCATTTTGGTCATATCCATGGAATTCATTTTCAAACTTTTTTTTTTTTTTTTTAAGAAATTGACTTGATTTTGTGAAAAAGCATAACAGGTCTTCTAAGCCCACAGAATAGGCTACATGGGGAAATTAGGCAAAAAAAAAAATGACTTCATATGATCAATACTCAGTGTCCGGATTAAGAGCTTCTCAATTTTAATTGCTCCATCATGGTGAGAAATGCATGTGGTTCAATGGAATTCAATCAAGGCAATCCATCATTTCACCATTCCGAGTATTGTTTTGATTCCATGGTGAAAGCAGCATTTGCGCACCCACGTTTCCAAATGTTAAGCTTCACCGCAATGATGTAAACTCGAGATAATTATACGTTTGGAAAACACTGGGTCCGTTGTGCACGAGGTGGTTATGATTATTGGTTGACATTTCTTTGTAAGTGCATAACTGTGTCAATTGTGCTGTTGATGTCTCCTGGCTCTTTAAACTGCCTGTTGCACTGCATTGATAGAGCTATAACTGTACCGTCGCCCACAAAACCAGTAGCAGAAACATCTAATAAAAGAGTGTATGAGAATACCAGACATTTGACTTCCTGCTTGGCTGAGAGGCGTACAGTTTTCAGCAGTCTCGCCCACTTTACAGTAAATCTGGTTAGCCATTCTCTCAGCGTTAATATTAAGTTACCACTCAGTGCTTGATTGACCATGCCTAATGCGCTGGAATCGGTGGAATTGAAGCTGAAAGTTTATGAAGTTATTGAAAGTAAAACACACTCGGGGTCAGGTGCCTGAAAAAGTTTTTGAATGAAAGTGAATATCCAGGCGTCCCTCCGGTTGCCCCTGACCTCCCTCACCCCTCCTCTCCATCTCTCCCCCCCCCCTCCCAGGGATCCACATTGAGGATTGTGCCAGGACCGGCCCGCTGTTGCCCCTCTCCTGCCTGCTGGTCGCCAGGGCGGACGCCCCTGACCCCTCGGTGAGGAGATGGAGGCCCTGGGGGACTCTGCCATGCTGGGACTGCTGGCGTCCAGCCCGCAGAGCGAGGCGGTGACCCACGAGCTGGAGGAGCTGACCCTGCAGCCCAACCACAGCCTGCCTCCCCTCAACGAGCGCAAGAACGGTAAGCACCACTTCCACTCTTCCCTCCTGGACTTTTTAAGCTGAAGTAACTTTTCAGGTTTTGCTTCCTCCTGCCTCACTTCATACACAAGAGTGTTTGGCAGCAACAGCCTCCTGGCATCAGTAGGGCTGGGAATTGGCACAAATGCCTTGATTTGATTCTATTCCAATTCACAAGCTAGTGGTTCAATGAAATTAAATTAGTTTCCGATTCAATATAGATTAGACTTAGTCGCAAAATACAGTGTTGCAGCTTTCCATAGTTACAGAGATGTTTTAAGATATCTAAAGTAGGTTTACCCCCCCCCACCCCACCACCACCGCCCCCTCGCAAATTGAATGGATGTTATATATTTCTGGAAATTTGGTGCTATTGGGCGCTTGCCATTTGTAAAAATGGAAAGCTTGACAAATGCTTAGCAAACTCTAGTAAGTCTACACCCATGTATAGCCTATAGCCCTTTGTTATTAAAGTTTAAGGAGAAAGGGAATATGAGACAAAACATTACTTTTTTATCAGAATATGTCATGACTCATGACCCTTAAAAAGTCCTGAAAGTCAGGAGGTCTGTCCAAAAAAAAACCCATTTGATCTGGTCACCCAAGAAAGGGAACACGAATTTCAGTAGAAATCAATTGTGAAACCCCTAACAAAAATGGCTATAGCCTGTATACCATTTTACCATTTTATATTTGAGGCACACATGGTAATAGTTACTGGAAAATGGAGTTAAATGAAAGAGCGGTAATAACTAGTTTCAGACTATTTTGGAAATTAAACTTGAAAATGATGAAAAAATGCACAGTTGCCTGTGCATCAAATAAGACAAAATGTAAAAATCCATAATTTATAAAGCTATGTATGCGTCCCTCACAGGCACAGCATGTTACGCGTGCTAGGCAAGCACGAGTGGCTGTGTCCTGAGGTCCCGCGCCCCCTTTTCTCATGTTTTGTTCTCTTATCTGCAGCATCAAAGTTTTGGTGCTGTGTGACATGCCTCATTTGATCGGGTCATTTTTTAGTGAGGGACCATCATTTTTCTCTCAGATCGCTGTACCTGAGTTGGTGTACTCTGGCTGAGGTCCATTAAACACAAAAGCTGTGCGCATCGCATCGCCCTGCACTGCCCTGCTCACTCACTCCCTCTCAGCTCTTGTGCTGACTCAGCAGTTCCTTTGTTGTGTTATGTCCTCCTTGCTTCCTCATGTGGCCAGTTGGGTGGATGATGTATGTGTCTCACCGAGTCTGTTGTAAGGCCAATATTGGTGTCTGCGTGTTGAGTGGATGAATGAGCCAGTAGGGGACACTCAGCGTTGGGTTACACCCATTGTCTGTGAGAGTCGTGACTTTTATCTGGAGATGACATCTGTAAAGGATTTGGGTTTCAGCGGAAGGTTGAGAAAGGCTTCTGCAGGTCTTTTTTCTTTACCCACTGCTGAAAGAGAACTGCATTGTCTCCCCAGATTGTGCTGTGCACACTAAGCTTTCCCACCTGGAGCGTACTATTTCATGTTCTATTTGGGTTGCCTTCATATTTGCAGTGTTGTATAAGCAGAGGCTTCATTAGCCTGAGGTAGCAGTGTGCAGCTAGCGTGTGTGCTAACCATTAGTCAGGCACTGGCGATGTTTTTGGCAGTGAAGCTCGCTTCACTGTGACCGATGACTTTACCCACAGATGGGCCGAGATTTCGCTTTTAAAGACTGATTTGGAATGGCCAGTCTTTGCCAGTTGTTAATCATCGACCCGAATGGTATTTTTTAAACGTTTAACTCTTTGGCCGCTTTTTCCTGTCGGAGCACAAGCAGCGGTTATTAGCCAGATGTGCCCGAGTTGTTGTTGCAACACTCCCATTGGTAAGGGGGGGTGCCGGAGATGTGAAGTTTCCAATCACTGATATGTTAGTGAATGGGCGGAGGCAGAGGCTAGGGGCAGGGACCAGTGTGTCAGTGACTTTGGAGATCTCACAGATCTCGGCCTCAGATTGTTATCCATTCCTGTTTGGGCTCTTTTTCCCACTCTAATTTTCCCTCCTTCCTTTCACCCCCCCCCCCAACACCCCCCTCCACCCAAACCCCCAAGCCGACCCGACCCGACCCCTCCACCTCCCACCGTTTCTCGGCAAGTCCGACATGTAGTCTTGGGGAGGAGCTCCATGTGAGCTTCTTAAGTTCCCACCACGGTGCCAGAGCTGGGCCTCTCTCCCCAGGGTTGCTGTCTGGAGCTCTGAGTGACATGTGAAGGGTCAAGGGTACCCGGGAGCCTGGGGAGCCCAGCTGAGGCTCCCAGCGGGGGGGGGGGACTTGGGGGTGGGGGATGTTTTTGGGGGGGCGGGGTGGACCGACAGACAGACGGACCGAGCCGAGTTGGCAATGGCCCACTATGCCCGGCACGCCGACATGCGAAATCCCACGGATCTGCGAAAGATCAACAGGCTTGCAGTCCCAGAGAGACAGCGACTCACTGAATGACTCAGAATACTTCGTTTCTAGCTGAGAGAGAGAGAGACGGGGGGGTGGGGGCATGGATTTGTTTTTAATCTCATAAATAATCCATGTTAAAAGTGCCATTACCATGGTCCAGAATGTCAGCCAAGACATTATACATGTGTCTTGAATACTCGAATGGCGAATTAATGTCTTATCTTTTTTGATTTTTTTTATGTTTTGATTTTGTCGTTTATGCTAAAAAGCATGCTTTCACAGACCATGTGATTCAATTTCTGTTTAATTTCAACAAACTGCGTATCAGGCGGCAGGTTTGTGAGGGCCTGAAAATGGTTGTGATTATACCGTAATATTTTCCTTCTAGTCAGCTTGTTTATTTGTATCGATTTCACAGTGTGTCTGCAGAATTCTTGTTTTGGTCTACTGTCTATTCCGGGAGTTTTTCGCTCTCTTTTTAGTCTATTGAGATAGCGAGAGAAAACATAACTGAGACAGTGAAAGTTTATTGGACAGAACGAAAGCCTAATGGAGATAGAAAGGGCTAAAGAAAGAGAGATGTAATTGGATCAACATATAGTGTAGATGTAGGATGATGACCTGTGGCTGGTTGTGCTAGCGTGGGGCTATCTGCTATATGATGTGGTCGCTCAGTCATAACCATCAGCTATGGTGAAGAAGACATCTTGTTCCTCAGCTACGACACCTCAGTGATGTAACGTAGTGGTATCACAACGCCCCTCACTCACTATACAGCCTGGCTAAGCTTGGAATCGTGCGTCTGATCCAATCACCGCCGCTTGTCCGCCAAGAGAGCACAGTTTGAAACAACATAGCGCTGCTTCTCACGCTATTCAGGGACTATGAAGAGTATTTTTAGATCACTATACACCAGATGCTTGATGATGTCAGTCTCCACTGCAGCGTGCCTCTGGGCCCTCCAATGGCTGCTCTATACTCGGCTCCCCCAAAACTCCTCACAGCAGACATTATTAGGGCCCCACAGAGGAAGCGGGTGCCAAACATCACAATAGTTTTTGAGTGTCCATCGGATGGTATGAGAAAGGAAATATGGGTGCAGTGGAATTTCAGCTTGAGAAAACAACAACAACGGTTTTAATCAGAAGGTCCACATTTTAAATCTAATCCCGTTCAGTAAGTCAGGACCTTATTATTCATTTGTAAGTGGCCATTCATTCCTTACAGGCCCAGCCGTGATCCTGTAATTACTTAGACCCTACGGGGTGTTTCAAAGCAGCGTCAATCATGTTGTCACCTTACACCTCCGAAGCTGTGAAGGTCATGTGCTCTGGGATCCTTTTAAAACCATGATGATGACATCAAACGTACATTTATGAGAAACAGAACAGGGAAAAAAAAAAATATTTTCACACAAACATTTACATACTTCACATTCTTCGCCTAGGTGGTCTCCAGATGTTACAAGTGCTCTGAACAAACACTGTTCAGACTCATCCAACAGTGGTAGGATATGTCCTAATCACTTAATTATGACCCTCTTTTAACGACTTAAACCTTCATTTGATGGTTATATATTCATTTCTTCACAATTGGAAATGCCACCACTTCCATAGCTCTCTGCAGGCAGTTGGTGACGTTGACTTTTTAGTGACTTATCTGCTTTCTCGTGAATGGCAAAATGATAGCATTGCAAAATATCTGGTAGCTGGGGGTTCAGCGTTGGGAGGAAGTGTTGCGACAGCAGGGTGAGGTGAGGATGACGCACAGGGCTTGCAGTGTGGCTGCGTTGATTCCCCTGACCTCAGCGTGGGGTCACTGAGGCTGAGACTGATTCACCCAGGAGGTCAGCGCTACTTTCAGCAGACTGGCAGCTCACAGACCCCCACCTAGACATATATACGCACACACACACACGCACACACACACACACACACACACACACACACACACACACACACTCATGCACTCACACTTGCTTACTCATACTCATACGCACAGACATGCTTTCTATCTATCACAGGCCCACTCACACATTCACACTCACACACGGGTAAAGATACACAGACACACTTTAACCCGCCCGACAGGGCAGCGTACGGCACGGGTCACCGGCTGGAAACTTTTCCACCCTCTTCCTCCCCAGTGGCACAGCCGCCCCCACATCACGCACAGCCCCCACTGCCAGTCTCCCACTTCTCTACTACGCTGTGTGGCCGTCCTGTGGTCAGTTGTTGTTTTAAGTGGCGATTTATTTGGAACTGGGTCAGATGTACATCGGACCAGATCAGTTATGAGAGGTTTAGGTTCCGTCATGATGTATCTGTCCTCAGTAAAATGATAGTCTTTACTTTACATTTCCCAGACTTGGCTAAACCTAAACATGTGCTTTGCTGTTATGCTGTCATGCCACCAAGGCGGGTTCCATTATTTTTCAATTGTTTTGTGAGACCTCTTTTGAATGACCTCAACCAAATGTAAAAAAAAAGAATTTTGATAAAATCTTTAATTAAATCGAATCTCCCAGCAGTACGAATGTCTCTCAGGGAGAAGACATCTAAGATCACTTTTAAGATTACTGTTTTCATTTTGTGGAACTGGCTGTGTAAACTAGTCGTCATGAGCAAGGCTTGTTTTGCTTGTGGTATAGTGTGGTATGTTCGCGCTGTGCTTGGGGAGGTAAGGGTTAACACAGCCATGCCGTGTCTGTGTGTGTGTGTGTGTGTGTGAATACTCCCTGCCTTCCTCTCCTCCTACTAGAGGGAAGTACTCACAACTTTGTTAGCAAGCTCTCCCAGAGAGAAACAGAGTGTGTGAGAGAGAGGGAGAGAGAGAAAGAAAGAAAAGGAGAGAAAGAGAAAAGACGAAGGAGCATGAAGGAGGCAGTGATTTAGTGAAGGCACACCAAGGAGTGAGCTCCGTCCAGGCCTTTTCCCCTGGCTCTTCTCCGTGCGGCAGTGTGGCAGTGGGTGGAAGCTGAGCACTAGCATCCCGACCTAGCAGCGGCCGGCCCAGGGACAAGCATGGCCTGTCTAGGACTGGAGACGCGTCCGATTTGCAGAGCCGCTTGCCCATCAGGTGCTGGTCACTCTCCTCTTTATTATGCCGTTATTGACCGCTGAATGCTGTAGTGGAGCTGGGATGCGGTTTTCAGTTTGTTCTTTTCATGATGTACTGATGTCTAAATGGGAGAAAGTGTGGAGAGTATTTGTCACGATTTGTCACACTATTATGTCACAGATTTTATTTTGATTTAGTGAGGTTAACACTATAGGTTTACCTATCAGTGACTGCATCTGCTTTCAGTTCTCGGAAATGAATCAATTTGTGTGTTATGTGTTTGTGTGCGTGTGTGCGTGTGTGTGTGTGTGTGTGTGTGTTTGTGTGCACGTGTCTGTGTGTGTGTCTTTATGCGTGCTGACATGCCAGTGGTATTCCGCTTTGATACCAGTAAATCCTCCTCAGCCTTCCTATTGTTTTGCATCTGCTCAGACGTTTTTGTTTGAAAAGCGTGCAGTTTTTCTCACTCAACGATTAGCCTAACCGTAAGGAAACGTCGTCCACAGCAGACCAAACAGGAAGCGGCTGGTGATTGTTCCCATCCCTCTAAGTGTGTGTGTGTGTGTGTGTGTGTGTATGGGGGGGGGGGGTGCAACTCGCTGGTAGTCCAACCACAGCTTAGATGAGTCAACCCTGGCGGAGAATCAGCAGATTCACTCTGGAGGTGGGGGGACCACCCCAACGACATGATAATACAACCAGCCAGACAGTGTTATCTGAACTGAGTCATCTTTAGTTAAATATCAAATGTGGTGAGATGAGAGACTGTCTCGTGTCTTCTCCTCTTCAGCAAGCAAGAGGAAGGCTCTGGAAGGCCTTGGAGGTCTGTGTTTGTTTTCCGAAATATTTGAAGTATTCCGTATAAAATATCCCAAACTAGAGCGTAGTGTTGTGGTTGATCCATAGCATGTGGTTTTGAGAAGGAGGAGAAGTTGTGGAGTAAGTTCAGATGTACCTTTGACAACTTTCAGTCAAAATACTGCTACTCTTGGTTGGCTTGGATTCAGTGAAGTGATTTAGGTGCAAAGCCAGAGAAGGCACAACGCAGATGCCTGGCAGTCAGGTTATTTTTTTGGCAAACTAATCTCAAAGATATTTTTTTTGTTGCCTTTTTTGCACTTAGTAGGTCTGTCAGCAGCCGAACAAACCATAATTATCTTTGCAGAAGTTGGCAGAGTTTGGCAGTCTGTGTCTGGGTCCAAAAACATCACGGCAGACATGAATTCTCACTGTCACGCCGCTCTCTCCGACAGCCAGCCTAATCTTGGCTCATCCATTTTGCGACCAAGGAGATTGGACTTTCCCCTCTGTGGGCTCTGTGTTGACAGAGACGGCTACCAGCGGCTCTTGAGGACACATCTTAACTGCAACCTTTTTCAACTTAAAAAGCGCGTCTTCCGGCACAAATGTGTAACATTTTAACCAGCTCTGGGTTACGAACGCCGTTTTTTTGCGTCCAGCTCGAGTCGATTGAGTGGGCAGCTCTGTGACCTTCGAAAGTGGCCTTGTGCGTTAAAACGGGAGTTCCTTATGGCTTTGTGGCCTTCTCTTGCTCCCCTGCCCATTTAATCCTCTGACCCTGGGCTGACGTCATTCGCTCCAGGCGGACCGAGAGACTCGAGAGGTGATGGACAGTGGTTTTGGCCGTTTCCAGCCACATTCACTGCTCTCTCACGTGGAGGCTGTTTTAAACATTTTCAGTAGCAGTTACGCAGTCCATCAGGGTAAATGTTCCCAAGGAGACATTTTTACTCAGGCTGAGGGAGCTATTCGTGAAGCACTTATCTGCATTTTGGAAACCAACACACACACAAAAAAAAACATACTTTTTGATACATGCTGTCCAGTGCAGGCCATTAAATCTAATTAGACAGAAACATGGATTACCTCATACTGGTAAAACACTGGCAGAAACCTCCCATAGCCTGGCATTTCAAATGCTATATGGAATGGACCTTCTACTGTGATGCTAAGGTGGGGTAATGTTGAGTTAGTAACAATAAGTGAGAGTCAATCACTTCTATGGGCGACAGGAATAATTGTGTTTGTTCAATTGGGTGTTATGTAATGTGGCCTTGCCAGAAAGGAAGTGTGGGGGGGTTTCTCGAGTGAGTCCAGCCTGTGTTGTGTGTGTGTGTGTGTGTGTGTGTGTGTGTGCACATTTGTCTGTTCACGAGATGATATCCTCCTGTGTGGAGATCATTGGGCAATTGTTTTTACACTGAGGAAGCTCATCCCAGTCTCTGTCTTCCTTCCTACCCTCCCTCTCTCCCTCTCTCTCTCTCCCTCTCTCTCTCCCTCTCTCTCTCTCTCTCCCTCTCTCTCTCTCCCTCTCTCTCTCTCCCTCTCTCTCTCTCCCTCCCGTCTGCAGTGCTCCAGTTGAGGCTCCAGCAGAGACGCACGCGAGAGCAGCTCGTAGACCAGGGCATCATGCCACGTGAGTACCCGCCGGGCCCCTGTGCCAGCGCATGCAGTGGCGTGCAGCTCCAGCCTCACTCCATTTCATCCCAGTTATGCTTCATGCTAAAGACATTAGCCCTTATTTGGCCGCACTCTCTCTCTACACTCTACACTAACACTGTTATTTTTCTATGAGGGAATATAAAATACCTCCTTCGTCTCATCCGCTGATGTAACTCCCGAGTTGAACCAACTGAGCGTTTTTGTTGTCCATTTGCCATTGTGATACTATTAGAGTAATACATGGTCATTACAATACTATTAGACTGACTGTTTTGTTTTTGTCCCTGTGTATTTACAAATAGTGTTGGCTGGAATGCCTTTGACCCCCCACAGGTGGAGAATAAGTAGCCCCGAGTCATTACCTTGTGCTCGTAAAAAGGGTCTGTGGCATTATCACACCAAGGCCAAATCTAAATAAGCAGAGCTGGCCAAAATGGCATCACAACAAGCCGAGTTTTCCAAAAGTATGCAACTAAAGCCACTCTGCAGTGTGACTGCCAGCCCAAGCTAGAGTGTGTGTGTGTGTGTGTGTGTGTGTGTGTGTGTGTGTGTGTGTGTGTGTGTGTGTGTGTGTGTGTGTGAGAGAGTGCGTACATGTGTGAGTGCATGTGCACTTGTGAGTATGCGTGCATGTGTCTGTGTGTGGGAGGGAAGTGTTTGCTTTTGAGTGCATGCACATGCTTGTGAGCGTGTGTGTGTGTTGTGCTTGCGAAGGTGTGTATGCACTGCTGGCAGCGTTGTGAGTGTCTGGCGTGATGGATAGGTGCGGAGTGGGCAGGAGATTGCTCACATCTGTCTTCATTATGAAGTGGAAACTGAGCCCGTGGAGAGATTGCGCAGATAGAGCTTTAGTCACTCCGGGAGCAGCCGCACACACACGTCACCGTAGTAACAGTAGCCCCTCTCCAGTCCTTTTGGACTAATCCCAGAATTACCCTTTCTCCACGACGCCTCAGCCTGTCTGTGTGTGACTGCTTCTGTTTTTATGTGTGGAATGCATATCTGCGTGTGTGTGTGTGTGTGTGTGTGCGCGTGTGCGCGTGTGCGCGTGTGTGTGTGTGTGTGTGTGTGTGTGTGTGTGTGTGTGTGAGGGAAGCGGAGAGCGAGAGACTCTCTGTGTGTCAAACTCAAAATGTATCTCTCCTCGCAGCCCTGAAGAGCCCGGCAGCGTTCCACGAGCAGATCCGGAGCCTGGAGAGAGCCAGGGTAAGAGCCAGCCTCCCCCCCCCACCCCCATCCCCATCCCTATCCCCATCCCCAGCACCTCTCCCTCCCACTGGGCCTCCATCAGCAGCACATCCCCACTAAACCCCAGTAGATCACTGAGAGATCCAGGGCCTGGACCTGTAATGTGACACCTATGGATCATAGTGATGGAGAGTGGCGGCGTTGTCCCAGCGCCTATGAATGTGTTTATGATTAGGCCTGGGCTTTCATGTGCGTCTGCATAGGGTCCTCTCAGGGCCTCTCGGTCTGCCCCAGCCCGCTTTCTCAATGGATTATCTGTTGAATGAAGCGTCATGGCTTTAGTATGGGGCTGATCCTGTGCGTGTGTGTGTGTATAGCCCTCTTTCGCTTATCACGTCATTTGCCAGGCTTTCATGTCTCTTTGAAGGCGCACTTGTAGACACCCCCTCCTCTTCTTCTACCCTTTTTGAATGGTGTATTTGTTGAATGGAGAGGTATAATCCTTTGAAGTGTGTCTGTGTTTGTGTGTGTGTGTGTATGGGGGGGTGTTTTTATGGGTGTGTGTGTGTGACTATTCACCCCTGATTAACACATCTCCTCCCGCAGACGGAAAATTTCCTGAAGCACAAGATCCGTAGTCGGCCCGAGAGGTCAGAGCTGGTGCGCATGCACATACTGCAAGGTGAGCCTCTCCTCTCCTCTCCTCTTCTCTCCTCTCCTCTCCTCTCCTCTCCTCTCCTCTCCTCTCCTCTCTTCTCCTGCCCTCGCCGCTCCTCTCCTCCTCTCTTCTCTTCTTCTCTCCTGACCTATCTCCTCTCATCTCTCCTCTCCACTCTTCTCTCTCCTCTCCTTTCCACTCTTCTCTCTCCTTTCCTCTCCTCTCCTCTCTCCTTTCCTTTCCTCTCCTCTTCTCTTCTCTCCGGTCTTCTCTCTCCTCTCTCCTCCTCTCTCCTCTCCTCTCCTTTCCTCTCATCTCATGTTTGCTCTCCTCAGGGAACCCCAGCCCCTTTAGTTCAGGCAAATGGAGACTGATGTATCTGTTCCTGGCAGACCAATAAATAACCACGTAGCTTTACCAGAAAGCCAACAGTTTTTATTTGTGGAATGCACAAAATACTCTCTTTTCCTCTCCTCTCCACTCTTCTCTCTCCTCTCCTCTCCTCTCATCTCTCCGCTTTTCTCTCTCCTTTACTCTCCTCTCCTCTCTTCTCCCCTCTCCGGTCTCCTCTCTCCTCTCCTCTCCTCTCCTCTCCTCTCATCTCTCCTCTCCACTCTTCTCTCTCCTCTCTCTCCCTTTTTCTCCCCTCTCCTCTCCTCTCCCCTCCCCTCCCCTCTCCTCCTCTCCTCTTTTCTCCCCTCTCCTCTCCTCTCCTCTCCTCTCCTCTCCCCTCTCCTCTTCTCTCCTCTCCTCTCCTCTCCTCTCCTCTCTTCTCCTCTGCTCTCCTCAGGGAACCCCAGCCCCTTTAGTTCAGGCAAATGGAGACTGATGTATCTTTTCCCAGAAGGCCAATAAATAACCACATAGCTTTACCAGAAATCCAACAGTTATTAATTCTGTAGCTGCCTGTGTTTTGTTATGTCATGTTTGACTAATGTAGATCCTAATGCTTGGAAAGGCAACCAAATATTTACTGAATTACGCCTCTCATTAAGAGGCTTTAGTCCAGTTTTCAGACGCCCTGTTACTTCCCTCATGTGTGAAGTGAAGGGAAGTGAAGTGAAGATTGCTGTTTCGCTCGCTGATTGGTCCCCCCCCCCCCCCCCACACACTCTTGCAGAGACGCTCGCGGAGCCTTCTCTGCAGGCCACCCAGCTGAAGCTGAAGCGGGCACGGCTGGCCGATGACCTTAATGAGAAGCTGGCCCAGCGGCCCGGCCCTATGGAGCTGGTGGAGAAGAACATCCTGCCTGTGGACTCCAGCCTCAAAGAGGCCATCATCGGTAACCATGATACCTCAGACTGCCATACACATACACACACATACACACACACACACACACACACACACACACACACACACACACACACACACACACACACACACACATACACATAAACACACACACACACACACACACAACACAGCGCGTAAGTAATTATATAGTGATTCTAGCAAATAATTTGGCCAAGGGAGAGAGTGAACTCTCAGTCTCAGTGGGGTAATAAACCTCCAGCTTGCCCACCACCGTCCACACCCTACTGTCCCCCACTTCAGCAAGTCAAAGCACAAAGCTTAAGAGCCGAGCTAACTGGTGTGTCAGACCACAGAGCGTATACTCAACGTGGCGGCGTAGTGACAGCACTTTGTTTGTCACAGGACCCCTTTAGATAAAAAAAAATGACATAAATCTGGAGGTTTGAAGAGAAATATGCGCCTGCCTACATGTGCTGTGGGCTTTGGCCTTCAGGTGCAGCCTTTGTCACGGCCCTGATAAGAGGAGTATTGATGGCACTGTGCCACAGCTCTGGGACAGGAGGAATGCAGTCGATAGATCAGAGCAGGCCGAGGGCCTGCCAGTCGAATGAGAAAATGTGTTCTTGGTGTCAACCGTGTATAAAAAATGTGCCTCTACTAGGATGAATCATTAATACATTTCAGATACTCACAGACACATGTGCGCACACACACACACACACACAAACACACACACATAACAAACTCACATGCATACTCATAGCTCACCACCACCCACACACACATATGATACACAACACACAGACACACATGCATACTGTGTATTCTTTTGTAGCTAACCCACCTAACCTGCTACTGTCCAGAAACATCCAGTGACAGTCTCCCCACCATCGTTCCTCCAGATGGTCAGATGCAGTACCCAAAGACGCTGGAGTTTGAGGAGGACAGCAGCGACGCGCTCTCGCCGGAACAGCCGGCCAGCCAGGAGTCCCAGTGCTCCGCCCCGTCTCCAGCAGACAGCAGGCTGCCAGAGACACCCTCTCCTATAGCCAGCACCACAGCACGGGTACAAACTGCAACCACCTCCCACTGAACACCACACCACAGCACCAGTCAGAGCCAGAGCACTTGGACTGCACCACAGTCACACACAGACACATGTGCGCTCACACACACACACACACACACACACACACACACACACACACACACACACACACACACACACACACACACTGCTCTGAGTACTTGGACTGCACCAAAGTCACACACAGACACATGTGCGCTCACACACACACACACACACACACACACACACACACACACACACACACACACACACACACACACACACGCACACACACACACGCGCACACAGCGCTCTGAGCTCTTGGACTGCACCACAGTCACACACAGCACGAGCACCACAGCCAGACAATGGCACAGTCAGCTCAGTGCTCAGACACTAGACCACAACCAGACAGAGTGTGGTGCACTGCACCATATGTGCACCATACACGTTAGAACAGATAACACACACACACACACACACACACACACACACACACACACACACACACACGTATACACACACACACACACACACAAATGTATACACACACACACACACACTCTGCCTGACTGCATGCGGTGTCCCATTCCACAAAGAGTGGAATCCTTGATATGATAATGAAGTGCACCTGGAGAGATGACTCATTGCATTCAGCGGCACATCTGAAGCTGGCTTCCTCTGAAGTGCAGAGTCATGAAATCCTCCTCTTCCTTTTCTTCCTCGGCGGCGGTTGTGGCGAACGTGTTTTTTCTCATCCGCTTCTGTTTTTGTCGACAGCCGAGTCCCCCGGTCCCCCAGGCCGTGTCCGACTTCTTCAAGCCCTTCCCCAGCAGCGAGCCTCCGCCGCTGCTGCCGCCGCCGCCACCGCACCCCCCGGCCGCCTCCGCCATCCCTCAGACGCCCACCACTCCTGCCCCGACAAAGCCCGCTCCCACGCTGGTGAAGGTGAGACTGCTGCCTCACGCAAACCCCCTGCTGAGTGCCATCTGGGCCCATAACAAAACAAATGCTGGTGTTGTGAGCATCTCTTCAACCACAAGTGACTCATTCTCCCAGCTTTTCTGACCTTCTGTCTCCCCCATTCATCTTCCTCTCTTTGTCTGCCCTTTTCAATCTCCTTTCTCTCTCTCTCTCTCTCTCTCTCTCTCTCTTTCACTCTCTCTCTCTTCTTCCCTCTCCATCTCTCTTCTCTCCTCTCCTCTCCTCCTCTCCTCCCCTCTCTACAGCAAAGCCAGCCCAAGCTGCCAGGAGACAAGAGCCGCAGCAAGAAGAGCAAGGAGGCCAAGCCGCGCGTCAAGAAGCTCAAGTACCACCAGTACATCCCGCCAGACCAGAAGCAGGAGCTCCACGAGGCTCCCATGGACTCGTCCTACGCCCGGCTGCTCCAGCAGCAGCAGCTCTTCCTGCAGCTGCAGATCATCAGCCAGCAGCAGCAGCAGCACTACAACTACCAGGCCATCCTGCCCGCGCCACTCAAGTACGTCACGGCCACCGCCGCTTGACCCACCCCCGCGGGACTTTACGAAAGGGCTTTGATGATTTCTGCACGTAGCTGTTTAAGTGCCATTAGATAGATGCGTTTGAAGTGTGAGCGTGGTAATTGATTTGGAAGAGATAATGAAAAAATCTTTCTGCTCAGCTTGGGTTATTTAAGCAATAAGCCCTAGGAGGGGTAGTGTTCAGTCATTTTGGAACAGCTGGTGTGACGGTTAATACACATATCTGGCAAAGTTCCATAAAATGTAAGACGCATGCAGCAACAAAAAACTATATTTAGTAATTCATAAATGATCATTCCGTCAAGAAATATATTTATTCTAGCTGAATAGTTGCCAAGCAACACAGATGCAGCAATATGCAATAATTAGTAATTTAGAACGCAATGTGGTAAACGTGAAGGGTTGCAGAGTTACAATGGCTGTGAACACCAGCCAATCAGAATCAAGAACTGGAACTATCCATTTTAGCATTCTGTTTTTGTTTGGTATTGTAAGTATCGTTAAGCAAATATTTTAGATTGGTGAATTATTATTGGTGAATAAAGAAAGGGGCTTTATTACAGTTTCGATTGAAGTTTAGTATAGCAAAGCACATCATAGCCACATATCAGTGTGATTCATAGACCCACAAAATGTAAGCTTTCTGTAAGTATGTATGAATAATACGTAGAGCAGGAATGATGCTCTTGCAAAGATATGTGCCCTGTTTGACCACATGCAATCCATCTGAAAGGGGACGACTGCCAGAGTGCACTAGGCCCTTAAATACAGTATAGAACAGCAGAAACCACATCCATAGGAGCTGATGACTAAGCACAGGCCTGTGTGAGACTGTGCATAATTGATATGCTGATGTCTAAGGTCTGGCCCCGTTCCTCAGTTGGGATCGGTCTGCTTGGAGTCGCATCTGACCTCAGGCTGAGGAGAAGGCACCCACAGCATATCTAATGGCCTGCTGGTGGCTTACCATTTTGGGCCATTTTGGCCCACGTTTGTCACCAGATGTATAAAGGTTATGAATGTTTATCAAGCCGCAAAATGGCTTGAAACACTAATGTTGTTTTTTCCAATTGCCCACGGGACAATTACCGAGTTTCCAATAACAAGTCCGGTTCGGCAATATCAATTAATTGACGGATGCGGGGGAGGGTCCAGCTTCCTGTTCCGCTGGTTGTACGCAGGTGGCACATGTGGTGGATTTATTTGGACTCCAGTTCTGGTTCTGCCTGAGCATTGTTTGAGCGTTTAAGCGTTTGTTTATTGAATGAGAGAGGGACAAAGAGAGGGAGAGAGAGAGGGAGGGAGGGAGAGAGAAAGGGAGGGAGGGAGGGAGAGAGGCAGAACAGAACAGTGAGCGGAAGAGTTGTTTCCTCCGGTGCTTAATAATAACCCCCCCCCCTCTCCTCCTCTCTCTCTTTCTCTCCATCACTCCTTCCTTCCCTTAATGCCTTTTTCTTCATCTCTCCTTCCTTCCTCCTGCCCTCTCTCTGCACTTCACTCTACCCCCCCACCTCTCCTCTCTCAATCTGTCTCCTTGTTCTATCTCTCTTTCCATCTCCATTTCCTTCTTTGCTCCCTCGTCTTTACTGTACCTCCTCATATCTCTCCATGACTTTACTTCCTCTTTCTTTCTTTCTCTCTCTCCCTCTCTCTCTCTCTCTCTTTCTCTCCCCTGCTTTTCTTTCTCTACCCATTTCATTCCATCTCTTTCTTTCCACTTTTCTTTCTCTAAATGTTTCCCTCCATCTCTCTCTCTCTCTCTCTCTCTCTCTCTCTCTCTGTCTGTCCGTTTGTCCGTCTACAGGCCGGTAGTGGAGGGTCAGACTGGAGGTGCGGCGGTGGCTCTGAACAGCACCGGCAGTCTGCCCGCCTCCATCGTGGTGTCACTGCCCACGGCTGCCCCTGCCGCGCCCACGGCAGCCCCTGCCAAACCCAACCACAACCCCAGCAACCGCAAGGTGGGCACGCTACCTGCCAACCTGGAAGAGATGAAGGTGAGCAGCGCTTAGTTGCGGCGCACATTTAGTGTGCACATTTAGTGTGCACATTGCATCTGGAAGTTAGCATCAGCCAAATGCTGGTAACCAATGAGAGTAGCCATCTGATTTTTAGAAACAAGATAATGATGATGAATTTGAACCAATTTTCTGTCAGTGGCTGGTAGATGTTCACATTTTGAAAAGTTAATTTCCTACCCTGCATCTGAAGCCTCTGAGGTCAGAAGTGTGCAGTTATTTTATACACTTCCATACTGGAACTTGTGTTTGTCTTTTGAGGTCACACTTCATGTGTTCCACCTTCTTTGGTTTTATTTTTGTTCTCTGTCTAGTCCTTTCAAAAGACAACACAACATGTAGATTTCAGCAAACCTCTGGCAGAGGCCATGTCTCGGTCCCTATTTTCAGTGTCTAGTGGTGTGATCTCGGCTGAGCGTAACAGGTTTGTTGTCGTTTTTGTCAGGTGGCCGAGCTGAAGATGGAGCTGAAGCTGCGTGGCCTGCCCGTCTCTGGCACCAAGACGGACCTCATCGAGCGGCTCAAGCCCTACCAGGACAGCCCCGCGCCCCCGACCCCCGCCAGCTCTGCCGCCGCCCTCGCCACCAGCACGCCCATGGAGGTCTCCACGGCCTCTCTGTCTCCGGGCCAGCATCCCCCCACGGAGAGCATGGCCTCCACGCCCCCCGTCTCCCCCATGCCCACCGACCCCACCAAGGACGACCCCGCGGCGGGCCCGGACGGCCAGACGGGGACGGTCAACGGGCGGGCGCCGGCGCCGGAGGAGCGCGACCGGCAGCTGCACGAGAAGGAGCGGCAGATCGAGGAGCTCCTGCGCAAGCTGGAGCACGAGCAGCGGCTGGTGGAGGCGCTCAAGATGCAGCTGGAGGTGGAGAAGAGGAGCGGCGTCAGCCCCAGCCAATCGGAGCCTCCTACGCCGGCCCCGCCTCCCCTGCCGCCTCCTCCTCTCGTCCTGAGCGCCTCCTCCTCCTCCTCGGAGAGCGGCCCCCGCGGCGGTCCCGCGCCCCTGTTCGCCGCCGTGTCCCCGGTAAAGACTGAGCACCGCGCGCCGGCCAACTGCACGCTGGGGGGACAGGGCTCCCCGCGCCTGGTCAAGCTGGAGGAGGCGCACGCCGCCCAGGTGAACAGCATCTCCGCAGCGCCGCCCCAGCCTCAGCCTCAGCCTCAGCAGCTGCCCCAGTTCGTCATCAGCCACCAGGGCATGCAACAGGTGCTGACCCAGCCGCAGGCCGCCCTCATCGCCGCCCAGCACGCCGGCACGCCCATCGTGCTGCCCGTCTCGCTGCCCAACAACACGGGCACCATCCAGCTGCCCACCGTCACCAGTGTCAAACTACAGGTACCCCCACATTACTCGATCTCTCACAGCCCACAGCCAACACAGTAGATTCATGGACTAGGTTCAAAATGACATTTCCCATGCATGAACTACAGCAATCCTGAGGCGTGTTGGAGCAGTGAACTGACCCACCGATGTTTGTGCTTAGGGTCTGACTCATGGTATTAAATCTACAAATAGATTTTGCCAGGTTATTAAATCAGCTAGACTTCAGTTAGACTTTGTACTTTGCCTGTCACTTACTGTAAATCCAGGCCCTCTATTTCAAACAATGACCTCAGCGCAGGATGACGACAGCACAAAATGGCCGCTGTGTGTGTGGAGTCCCAGCCCTTTCCTAGAGGACGGAGACATTTCCTGTAGCAGTTCCAGTCCTGCTCTGGCACACCTAGCCATTTGGCTGGGGAATATTAGGATAGGGTGTGTCTGTGTCAAGCTGCTACAAATGGGAGGAAGTGTTGGTGTTCCCTGAGGAAGCTGTTGAACTCCTAAATGGCTCAGAATGGATTGGTCGATGAGACATGAGCTTGTTGTTCCAGTTTTTTTATTCCTAATAGATGAACAGTCTCATTAGTTTCTTTGGACTTAAGTAGGTGTGCTATTAGTACATACAGTGTTTTTACTGTAAGTGGTCAGGTCTACTGTAGATGAATTGGTTTCCTGTGAAGAGACTCAGAAAGACTCCAATGCCATTGCAATTTTCAATTAAGCCACTGTGCCCTTTAAGAATCATTTGAAGTACATGTCTGTTTGGAGTTGAGCCACTTCAAAGGCAACTACGATATGACATGAAAGCACTGTCAGAAGAGATTTAATTTACCACATCAATCAGTTGCTGTGTTAATGTATCTCCCTCCCTCCCTCCCTGCCTCCGCCAGCCCATCCTCCAGGCGACGGTGTCCCCCCAGACCCCCGGCCTGATCCCGACCCCCGTGGCCCAGCTCCAGCCCCAGCCCCCCAAAGCAGAGAGCCCCTCCGCCCAGCAGCTCTCCAACCACAACCACTTAGTGCAGGTCAGTCTGTTCCCTCAACGCTCACCATCGATCCAACAACTTCAATCAATCACTCTGGCCACATAAATATGTTTCTCAGACCTGTCTCTTTCTTTTGGTTGTTGTTGTGAAGGGAACATAAATCCTGCTCTGCTTCACTTCTTTAGTCAGATGTTTATTTAAATTTTTTTTTTTTTTTTCAACTTTATTGGGAGACCCGATAAATCTGTCCTGCCTTGTTTCAAATCTGAAGGTCAGAGCTACACAATGCCGTCAGAAGTCTGTCCAGCTCATATTTTTCAGCGAGATAAGCCCATGACATGTTTTTCCATATACACACACATACACTCACTCGATCACTCGTCCACACACGAGCAGGAGTGATTGAAGAAGGCTGGATATCGGGTGTCCTCGAGGAATCTGAGTAACAAGCGTAGATCATTGTCTGGGAGGCCGATCAAAGCCAGGCCTGCGAGAGCCTTATCAGGTGACTCGGGGATTGACTTGTCGGGTGTGTGGTCATTTGAGGCCATCCATCGTGGAAGTGCTCTAGTCTCACCTCAGTGCCATTACTTTCCCTCAGATACAAAACAACACATTCAATTGGATTAACAGCCCATGGGCCTCATTTGTGTCATTGGACACATTGGCCAGTCATTGACCTGTTGAATAGCATACCTCCGATGGAGGCTGCCACCGGCTTCAGAAGCGTCGTCCTTGTGTAATTGTAGCTTTGTCCCTGGCGCCATGTGTCGGCCACACCAGAGCGCCACAGCTCCAGGCTAGCAGGCAGGTGGGGCGTCCGTCTCTCGCAGGGCAGGTGAGAGGAGGAGGGCTGAGGAGGATCCAGGTGTCTGGTCTGGTGCGGTGGCGGGCCCGAGGAGCTTGGCGCCTGGCCGAGGGAGGGAGCTGGCTGCAGACCCACGGGAACCCAAGCTCGGGGGGAGGGGGGGGGGGGAGTGATGAGAACGATAGCACTCTCGCTGAAAGAAGGCAGCCCCAAGCTCTGGAGCCTCGCCAGCTAGCCAGTCAGCCAACGCTACCCAACACGGCCTCACCTGACCTGGACCATACTCACATTCACACTTACACACACACACACACACACACACACACACACACACACACACACTGCACACTTGCCCACACACACACACACACACAGGCAGGAGGTAGATGGAGTGACTTACAGGATTAACCTGAGCAGCACTGCTCGTTAAGGAGGCTCCCTGGTGGTTTGGGAAAAGTCTGACTCATGCGGTACAGGATTAGACTGGGATGCTGGGGTGGGAGGGGGTGAGGTACTGGTTTTGGTCCATGTTGGAATGCTTTGAGTTGCTTTACACCGCTTTTGGTTGAGACTCCTTTGTGGGATGTTTTCCCTTTAAGGTCTGGGTTCATTTTGGTTTGGTATGTGTTGTATTGGGGGGGGGGGCTCATCCGTGTCAGGTGTAGGTCTGGGTTAAGGTGAGATTGTGTGATGTTACACAGGACTTGGTTTTGTTTTCGAGTTTTGTACATTTGGTGAAGTGCTCATGACCCCCTGCATGTTCTGCCATACAGACACTGCCTGTGTGCACCACTTCTGGCTTCCAGCACTGCCTCACTGAGAGCCGGGTAGGCCCAGAGGGGCCCCAGTGTTTCCTGAGCACCTCCCCAGACAACAGGCTCTCTCCCCGGGGCTCTCCTGGACACGTCTCCAATGGCCCTCTGAGCAAGGTACCACCACCATTATAATGTCTCCGTCTGTATTCATAATACTTTTCAATAATTTGAATTCAACTCTATAGTTTTATCTGCAGTAGACTATATGTGCTATGTGCTATGGTCATCATGTGCTATAATGCCTTAAGCGCTGTGTTGTGTGTGTGTGTGCGTGTGCGTGTGTGTGTGTGGTGTGTTGTTGCACTGCGTTGTGCTGTACTATAATGCCTCCTGTCTGTGTCCAGTCCCCAGTCCAGTCCCAGCCCACCTTTATCCTGCAGCCCACCACCTTCGCCAGCATCCCCAAGAGCAAAGAGCCGCCAGCCTATGAGGACGCAGTCAAACAGAGTCGCAGCATGCAGAACGCTGCTCTCGCACAGGTACACACACCTGCGCTCTCACACACACACACACACTGATGCAGCGACACCAACACAAGTAACCACCAGCAGTGTGTGCATAGCAAAGGTGTAAGGAAACCAAGACACAACACTTTCCTCATAGATAGATAGATAGATAGATACATTGATACACACACACACACACACACACACACACACACACGCATACATACATACATACATACATACATACATACATACATACATACATACATACTTTAATCATCCCAAGGGAAATTTTAGGCTTCCAGTAGCTTATACAACCATAACACAACAAACACACTCACACATATATCTCACATACATAAAAATCACTCACAGAATTTTTTAAATGTAAAGAGTTAAACATTTTATGAAGTGATTACCGGTACAAAGGTCTGGTATTGACTGACCATGTGATGCATTGACCAAGATAAGGTACTATGGTAGAGTGTGTGCAATGGTAGTAGTGCAAAAGTGAATAGTGCAGGGATTGAACAGTGCAATAGCTTTGCTTATTATTAAATATTAACTATTACTTTGAACAAGACAAGAATGTAAACATAGTAGAATTGCTTGACAAACAAGAATAAAATCATATACTTTAAGAACAATATATAACAGGGATTAAGTTATAAGATGTAGATGTTATGACCACAGTCCAGATGAAGAGTAGGAATGCACTTCTTGTCTTCTTGTGTGACAGTATTTAATTCAAATAGCGATGACTTCAACCGTGAAACAGCTCAGCACTTTAAAGTAAATTGCAACATTATCATGCAGTAGTATGCAGAAATATCCGAAGGCAGTTCTTTCTTTTTTCCAAAACCACAGCTTCATACAGTATGTAGAGACCATCTGGACTATTTACTTAGTGACAGTTCAACTTCCTCTTTGTGATAGCACAGCTTCCATTTTACTCATCTGAAGTGAATGTGCTCAGTATAGCTCATGGTAACTCGGATCCCTCTGCTGTTGTTAGTGAGATTAGCACCACCATGAGGAGTCATAATGTAGTGACACCCTCTGATGTTCAAATGGTGCCAGGTTTAATGTGGACAAATACATTTAAAGGATATCTATTTATCTATCTATCTTATCTATTTATTGATACTATCTATTTATTGATGCTTGAAAGCAGCACGCATCCATCATTTCCCCCAAGATGAATTATAACAGCATATTTTGAGTTTGTTTAGTCTTTTCTTTTTGTCCTTTTGATAAGCACACGCTCACAGGCTGAGTGTGTTTCAATTTTGTTAAACAATAAATCTGCTGAGTGCCCTGAAGTACTCCAGACGGCAGTGCGTCTCTCACAGACATCAGCTCGCTCCTTCACTCAAGACCCATCGCACTTAGCCATGCTATTCTTGTGCCCCAGGTTCCCACGGCAACCAGCCAGCAAATGGACGACCTGTTCGACATCCTGATCGAGAGCGGAGGTAAGAGCCTGCGCGAGATGGGAGTGCATCATGATCTCTGACAGGCAGACAGACAGGCAGACAAACAGACAGGCAGACAGACAGGCAGACAGACAGGCAGACAGGCAGACAGACAGGCAGACAGACAGGCAGACATGCAGACAGGCAGACAGACAGACAGACAGGCAGACAGACAGACATGCAGACAGACAGACAGGCAGGCAGACAGACTGGCAGGCAGGCAGGCAGACCGGCAGGCAGACCCCACATCTGGTTAGACAGTCAGCTGTCAGCACTCTCCTGCTCCTCCCTGTGGAGCCATGAGGAGTGAAGAGAGTCAGGAATCAGTCAAGAGCCTGAGGGCAGGACCGAAGATGACCGGCCCCCTCTGGCAGGACTGATTAGAGTGCAGACACTGCTCCTCTGGATGCCTACCCACAATCTACAAGCAGCTTGACTTAATCACCTCCCAGTCCAGCACTGTTTCTCTGGCTGCTAGACAATAGTCTGCAAATGAGAACATCACAGTTAAGGTTTTAGAGAGAGTGAGAGATTCCAGACCTTAGTATGATGCACATGCTTTTTCGTCTTAACCCCCTTGTTTCTTCGAGGGCACAACTCACATTCCTGTGAGGATATTATATGACACAGTAGCTGTGTTCATCCTGATCTTTTTCGTAAGCTGGATTTCCATTCAGCTCAGTCGCATATTCTATGCCAGTTTTCAATAAAAAAAACTCACAGACCACCTAACTAAACAAAAAAAAGAGTAGACCTACTTCAACAGTATATTACACAATAGCCCTACTCACTGAACCACCTTGCATATTGTCTTTGCATCTTGCTTATTGTGTCAGAGGATTCATATGATTTAAACTGGTATAGCTTATATAGGCAGTGTTGCAGAACTGTTTGGATTCACATACAAGGTGGTTCAATATTGCAAACAACTCATCTATATTATTTTTTACCACGTCTGCTCGCGGACCACTTGGGATAGCTTGCAGACCACACTTTGAGAAACACTGCTCTATGCGCATTCATGAACATTCGGCTAAAGAGAATGTGCTTTTCCATGCAATTTCATCTACTGTGTTATGTCAATTAAAACATTGGACATTCTCCTAATCAAGGGAAGAGTTATTATCAGCTATGAGATCAAAACATAATGTTGTCATTGTTTGCAGGAACACACTGGTAGAAATGCAAATGCCAAAATGCAAATGTTTCCATGTTTATTAATTACATCAATGCAAATCGAGAATAAGGGGACCACCCTGTAGTAAAACGGATTGTTATCTGCATTGGAAGATTAAACGTACATTTCGGATGTTTCCAGTCAGGATTTTTTATTCAAATGGTCAAAATGTAAATTAAAAACCCAGCTCTAGTAATGCCAGTGAAATTGAGGTCTCGTTTTCCTGTCCACCCTTCCAGAGATCACGCCCTTCAGTCCCCACGAGCCCTCGGTGCCCAAGCTGATGCCCGTCACCGCCAGTGTCACCACGCTGCCCGTCAACACGGCGCTCTCACGGCCGCCCGCCCACGTGCAGTTGGCGCCGCCCCCGCAGGTCCTGTGCGGCGACCCGATGCCCAGCCTGGCGGCGCTGGCCTCCGACAACCAGCTGGAGGCGCTGCTGGACGGGGCGTTGCACGACGCCGAGCCGCGGCTGCTGGAGGACCTGCACGCGCAGCTGATGGGCGACGCGCAGCACCACCACCACCACCACGTGTCGCCAGGGACGACGGTGGCGTCGCACTCGCCCATGGACACGTCGGACCTGGGTTTCAGCGAGAGCGGCTGCGGACCGGGCCCCTCCAGCTCGTCCTCGTCCTTCAGCCTGCAGGAGGCCGGCCTGGACAGCATGGAGTGGCTGGACCTGACCATGCCCGGGCCCATGGGCACGCTCAACCCACTGGGCATGGCCGCAGACTTCCTGGACACGCACGATCTGCAGATGCCCTGGGACTGAGGGCTCCAGCCCACCCCCACACACCCACCCACCCCCTCTCCATCTCTGTCCATCTCTCTTTTCTTACTGCTCTCTCTTCCTCAGCTACGTTCACTTTAGCCCTGAGGAAGGTGCTGGATTTGTACTGGAGAGGGTCGTTGGGTGAGTTGGGTTGAGTTCAGCTCAGCTGTGCTGCGGATGAAGTGTGAGTGTGTGCGTCTCTCAAGTGGCCATGCCAGTCTTCATACTGCAAGAGACCCACCCACATGTTTTGCCTGCTTGCCCCTGCCAACCTTTACACACACACACACACACACACACACACACATACAAACACACACACAAACACTGCTCACTCCCCTACACACATCCAGAGCCTGAGGGTATGTCACCACCTCTGAATTGCCTCTCTCTGTTGGGCCTGTGTTCACCCAGTGTCCCTCAGTGGGGCCGGAGTGCTCTCAAATCTCACCGATCACCTTGCAGTCTGACAACACTTAATAATTCATTCATTCTCGGACAAGCTGACAAGGGAGAGCTTCTCATTTCCTTCAGACACAGTGGGCTGAATGCCACCCTTGTGTGGCACAGAGCAGGCAAACCCAAGACCTATGAGTACTTTAGTCTCTGAGTTAAGATGTTGCAATCTCTAAACATCATCATCATCATGCCTGATGCATCCGTTGAGTGGTGTGTTTCAGATGGAGATGAACGACCAAGTGTGGTTTCAGGAGAGAAACAACAGAGGTTTGACTGTTTTCAGATGAATGTTCTAGACTATGTCTCAACAGTGAGAGACAGCCGTGTAGCTATAAAGAAAGGAAAGTGCTAGATTTGCAGCAAAAATACAAACCCATTTTGGGTTGTTTACGATGAACACATTGAGGGATAAAAAAACAAAAAGGAAAAATGCTTGCCAACATGCAAAGCTGAACACCCCCTCTAGTGATGGACTGTCCTACGGGGTGGTCTGGACTGCCCGTGCCATACAGAACAAGACTGATTCTCAGCTAAGATGGACTCTATCATCATCTCAGTTGTGAAGAAGGATACAGGAACTGTGTCTGCTATTCACTTCAGCTGTGGTATTTGAAGGTCTCCACCGAACTAAACCACAGAACTAAATCAAGGACGCAGCACGTTGGCACGTGAAACTAACCACAGTTTCACCCACACACATTCTCCACTGCTCCCAACAGTTTTCCATACATCGCAGTGTCTCCTGTTACTTGACCAAGGAGACATTTGTTTTTCATTTCCATTTCTTTTGTTTTTGTTTAACATGCATCTGAGTGGATGGACAGATTTCCGAGCTCATTCGCCTTTTGCTGGAGCTGTGTGCAGAGCAAGTGCCGACCAAGAGGGACGGTTTCATGGCAACCACCACCACTACACCCCTTCATCACTAGAAAAAAAAGCCCTCACTTGCACACGTCATGCTTCCTCGTAGTAGTTCGTTTGAGTGTGTGTGTATGTGTGTGTGTGTGTGTGTGTGTGTGTGTGTGTGTGTGTGTGTGTGTGTGTGTGGGCAGTCCGCACACTCATTTCACCTGCGTTATAGTGTGTAGTCCAGGGTTGCACTGAAGGTGAGGCAGATCATGGGCCACTGCATACCTCAACCACTGATCCTTCACTGAGCTGGCTAGAGCACACAGGGCATGAACCATCTATCTGTTTAGTTTGTCCTTCGTTTGTTTTGTTTTTGGACTTTAACTGACTTAACCAGACAGACTGTTTCAGCTGCTGTAGAACAATGGCAATTAGAGGACTGTAATGTAAATACAGGCAGGCTTCTTGGAGGACGAATTTGCTTTAATGTGTGTGTGTGTGTGTGTGTGTGTGTGTGTGTGTGTTCGTGTGTGTTGTCTGGACCAATCATAGTCTCTAGAGGACAAATCCATCTTTGTAAGAGATGTGCCTCCGAATAGCAAGAAATTGCAGTCAATGGGCTGCCATGGCAATTATAGTGCACTACCATGTTTGGTATTTAGACTTTAAATTCACAGTCAATCACGTAATGCCGAGACAAAATCTGGTCTTAAATCTTCCTATATCTGACTGGACATTTGAGCTTTACAGAATTGATGTTTTCAAACTCTATGGACATTGGCTTGCTGACACTTACTTTCCCTTCTACATGCTGTTGGTCACTTACTTTCCCTTCTACATGCTGTTGGTCACTTACTTTCCCTTCTACATGCTGTCGGTCACGTCTAATGCGGTCATGATGACTGAGATGGTGCTGGTCACCTTTGGCAGCTCCATGAGTTTTTCTGATAGGAAGCGCCGCTCCGTCTCGGGGGGAGGGGGGGTCATGTGACCTCTCAACTGCATTAATAGCAATGCAAAGTTACGCACACAGACCCAAAACAAAAAGTTGCATCCATGCACAGACACAGCCACCAGGACAAGCAGGTACAATGGATTTGACTATAGGCAGAAGGGGAATATCGTGGAAATTGAGATAATCCCCGTCTGCCTATTATCAAATCCATTATACCTGCTTGTTCTGGTGGGTGTGTGCATGGATGCAACTTTTTCACATGGGTATGTGTGTTGGTGTGTGTGCGTTAACTTTGTATTGCATTTACCCAAGTTTTCTCCAGCTCATTCCCCCCACCACTTTCATCATAGTCGACTATTTTTACTTAAAGAAGATGATGTGCTAATTGACTGGAAAGAATTTGCCCGAGAGTCCTTTCAGCTACTGTAAATGGCAACTCCATGTAGAACTGAAGGCCTTTGTGTCACCTAGGACGAGTGTCCAAACAGTAGGCCATAATTGGACCTGGCAAACATTCTAAAGATGCTGTCTTTAATGATAATTTATTGATAATGTAGGCTAACTAATAACTGCCTTGCCAACCTCTAAGGTGGTTGTATTGAAATCGAGATGATTGGGGACCCAGTCACTGGTCCTGAGTAAGAATGAATCACATTCACCCATACAGCAAACGTCATCTTTGTACTGATCTGAACATTTTCAATCAGTATTTTCATTAGAAGTAATAATATGCAAAAAGTTTTCTTGGGGGGGGGGGTTAAAATGCTGACTAAGATCCTAAGATCTCCTTTCCTCTGTTCAGATAGAGGTTTAAGCAGTCATCGTAACAGTCAATGACTAATTATAAGCGCTTCGACACTGATTGTGAACAGTCTATACTCGTGCATGAGAGCATGCAAGCAACCTTTACCCGCCCCTAGGCATCACTAACTCCTATAGACATCCCGACAATTGCGCTTACCTCACCTCCTTTCAGAAGCAATACTTGATACAGTCACCTGAGAGTTCTACTTCTACTCCTGCCGCTTCCTGGCAGTCCTGGCAAGGCTTCGATTGGATCATCACGCAGACTACGAGCACTTTTTTGCTGCAGCAATCATGAAAAGAAACAAGCACCTTTTAGTATTGATGTCGTTTGTTTGTCAAGGTCTTGTCTTTCTGTCTATGTTTTGGAAGAGGTGCGGTGTGTGTGTGTGTGTGCGTGTGTGTGTGTGTGTGTGTATGTGTGTATGTGTGTGTGTGTATATGTGTGCATGTCTGCATGTCTGTGTTTGAGCGCGTGGATTGTGCTTTGGTCTGTTTTTCGCTGAAGCTTGCGGTCATCACAGTAGTTCTGTTTGTCCAGTCATGTTCGGCTTGTGTCGAAGGCTCTGTACTGTTGTTTACCCAACACATTGACAAAGTCACGCCCTGGAAACCTGGGCTCAAAAGTTGGTATGATGCCAAATACATGCTTGTTGCATGTCAAGAGCCTAAAGCTCATATCTAGATAAAAAGGCCCTATCGACGGGTCTGATATCATGAAAGATCATACCTAGAGGCCTTCCCAGATGACACGCCACATTGCCCTGCCATAGTGCAGGTTGGGGGATTGCCATGCATGTTTGTTATTTGTATTGCTACAAGGTAAATAAAAACAGAAACAAAAATAGAGCCATAGTTGCCAAAGAGAAATATTGGAAAATATCTGGGGATGGTCAGTGATAAACTTTTTTAAATCATTGTTTATAAAAAAAAAAGCTGTTTTTTGAAAGAAAGAAAAATATCATAATAAATGGTTTTATGGTATTGTTCATGGATGATGTTTATCCTTTTTTATGAAAATATTTCATATCTTGGTTTGGCTACAAGCTGGTCCGAAATGCACAAAAGGAAAGCGTCACCAATACAAGTGGAAGGGACAGTCTGGACGAGGCGAGCAAAGCAATAAGTCTTTCCACCGTGTGGGCCTGGCCACACTGTTGCCAAGGCTTCATATCATTACACTGCCTTCGTCTCCTATCAGAGCCACACAAACAAATTACCAAATCTTCTTTTGTTCGGTTAAACGACGACAAGGGACTCCACTCGTCTTGTCTGTGTCCAGCCTCTCTTCTCCCTTCTGATTGGACCACTAGGAGTCACAGCAACCCCCCCCCCACACCCCTACCCCTCATTTTCGCATTGTTTTGTATTATTATAAATACTGTTATGGTTTTGTTGTTATGGATGTTTTTTTTTTTCTGCCATCTCTGTCCTGCTTTCAGTCCTCTTCTAGCCTCCTGTAGTCGTCTGTAATGTGTGTTTCTATAGCAGAGGAGGAGAAAAGGAATGAGAGAGAGAGAGAGAGAGAGAGAGAGAGAGCGCAGACCCAGGCCAGCTCTGTATCATCTCTCCCCTCTGAGAGAGGCTGGATCATCTGTATGCCATATGTTTTGCACATTGTGTATATATTTTAATGGATGTACTGTAATGCATATTTTTATACATGTTTACGCATCCATGAGCTCTTCTGTGTAAATAGTTCTAAGGGATGGAAAGAAAAACAAAATGAAACAAAAAAAAAACCGATCTATATATGCTGTTATGTGTCAATAAAATTTGATGTACTGTGAACGTGATGTTTGAGGGAATGTTTTTATTTCCAAAATTGTAGATGAATGTGAAATGTGTCTGAGAAAGAAAGAGAACTGTGAGGTCAAAGATCCATTAATTTCAAAATACATGGTTTGCTAATGAACAAATGTGTGCCCAAACTTAAAAAGTACTGGCAATACATCAAAAACGTTACGGTTCAAAAGCCTGTGAACATTAAAATCACATCAGAAAGGGTCATTCATTCAAAAGAATGTACATTTTTTTGTTTCACAATTATTCCAAGTAATAGTAAATGTTTACTTAAAGGTTTCTGTTCCAAGTGATACTGAAGTTTACAGTGGGGAGGTTATTAATGACTAATCTTTGCTCATTGATGCAAGCAATTTTATTTTAAGCATTTGTATTTGTTTCAATGTTGTGCACATGTCAAGGACAGGTTATTCCAGAGTGTTCAACTGAATGGCATACTCTCATCGGATTGAAACTAAGGTCATAGACTCGACAGGAAATTGCCAGTCATAAAAACACATCATCCTTCATAAATCACTATGTACACGTGAGCATTCTGGTTATTGCTGTGTTCCAAAGAAGCCTATTATCTAGGTCCTCAAAGGTCGAGTTATCACAGGCACTGGCCATTTGCATTCACTGTCCTTAGGTCACCCGATCAGTTTGTTTCAGGAAAACTTCCAGAGACCACTGGATCGCCTCCCATCGCCAACAGCCATCAAATCGCCTTGAGCCCACCTCTCTGCCCAGCTTTGTCCCAGAGCCCATCTCAAAATCTGAGTACGTCATGAATCTTTGCGTTACAGTTGGGACAGTAATGGCTGATGTCCTTCCATCGTTTTGCACAGAATGGGATGAAGCAGCACCCAAGCACACACCTGTCGAGAAAATAAAGCAAGCCTTTTAGATCTCATCAGCCCAAACAAAAATGAAGCCTATTTAAATGCAGCTGGCGTGGGCTTTGAGGTTACGTGTGCAGGGATCTTTGACGCTATGGGGATTACGTCTGTCCTAAACTATAACATTTTTCTCAATGCAGATCTCTGTGGCAAATTAAACCACTTGCTCTAGAAATGGTTGCTGCTGTGGTCTTGGTCATGATAGCCACAGAATGATGACAGTCTTCTGTGCATCACCCTCTACGTAATGTACGTACCCAATGGAAGAAAGTGTGACACACAGAATCCAGGAGGTGCTAGTCACTTCGTGCTTGACGACTGTGCGAACGACTCTTGAGCAAGTGGAGCAAGTGACCCAGTCAGGATCCCAGAGAAGTTTGTCCTGAGACACCACTGGCTGGATGACTCCACAACAGACAAAATAGCAGTAAGCATCAGTTAAAACCTAGATCAGCCTTCTGCACCTCAGCAATGTGCATTTGGTCCAAACAACTCTTCACCATCAAGCAAAGTGAGCTTACTTTAAACGACTTAGTATGACTTACTTTAGTTAGTAGTACGACTTACTTCAGTCGTAAAATATTTCTACCAAAGACAATTTGTAGAATTAAATTGCTCCTTTCCGTTTTTTTTTAACAAAACAATTTAGAATACACTGATATGTTGCAACCATATTTATACCATAGTTAAGATATGAGCCAGTTTACAGCTTGTGTGTGGACCTTTGATATTATTTAGCAGTGCATTACAGTTGTTTTTCCTTTCCAAAGCCATCTATTAGGCCTCTCTCATCAGTGAAATGTTGAAAAGGCATCTTAGGTGGGCATACAAGAACTGATCCTTTAATGGGTGAAGTTTTCATTATGACCATATTCTTTGCTAGAAGATGATAATCTGAAAAAGACTCAATCACAAGTTCAATCGAATGTTTCCTTAAGTGAAAAAAAAATCCTTTCTGACTTGGCAAATACCTATATTCCACAACTGAAAATGACAGATAATAACATTCCGACCAGCAGTTCACTGTGTGAATTATACTGCGGAAAAAAGCCTTCTGATAGTGTTGGGAGGTCACTTTTACCCACCAATAACCAGGCAGAGGGATTAAGTATGAATTTTCCTTACTGTTTTCTGGTGGCTCAGTTTCCTCAGGTTCCGTCATATTGTCGTTTGCCTCTGGTGATGGTTCCTCTAGTGATGGTTCCTCTAGTACAGCATAGTCCGGCTCTGGAATCATTTCCTGAGGTACATGATAGTCTGGCTCTGGAAATGGTTCAAAGAAAACTCTTCTGAATCAAGCATGACTCCAGAATGAAGTAATATTGTGCCTTAGCTATATTTGCCTTTAAATTGTCCTACCTGGGAAAATCGTCTCTCCAAACAGTCGTACATCTGAGAACGAGACAGCTGTTATTAATATGTAGGGTAATGGGAAGATACATGAGGGCAAAGTACATTTAGAACATGTTTTACCATGAGGGTCCTTTTGAAGTTTTCCACTTTTGAGCACTTCTGTCTGTCGTCTTGTTATTTCTTTAAGTTCTGCTTCGATGGTGTCCAGTTCTGGTGGTGCACAGATTTCACATTTTAATTAATTTTCTCCTACATGGTGTTTATCTCAAATCCATTTGATTATCCACTCATGTCAAATGTTACAGGCTCTAGTTACTGCCTTACAGTTTCATATAAAATGGTCTGCAACTAAAGATTATTTTCAAATAATCACTTGTTTAGTTTCTAAACAATCTGAAATGGTAAAAACAAAACAAAAAAAAAACATGACCAGTGTTTCCCAAAGCACTAAAAAGACATTTCCCAAGATGTCCTCAAATCCCTTGTTTTGTCAAATACCAAAGATAACAGGCTTGTTCAAAATTAAGAATTGAATTGAGAAATGACTCCTAAATTCCAATTCAATTCATGAATTTGATTTGGGGTCAAAACAGGATCTAGAATTATACTAAAATGGAATCCACTATCTTGAAATCTCCTGGCTTCTTCTTCTTATTATAACCTTTTTTCTTTTTACCCTTTCAAAAATGAATGCGACTCTAACCGCTTCACGTACAGACATGTTGAAATAACCGTTGTCTACAGTAGGTCTGGAGTTGGACAAGAGAGGTATTTCTTAAAAGTTTATACTTTTTGAGAAATAGGGGGTTAAAAATGTCAAAAAGCTCATTTTCCCCCCATAGACTTGTATGGCTGTGATGTCCTAAAGCCAGCTGCGCTCGTTAAGCTCCCAGAGAAGTTCCCAGGCTAATCAGAACACTGGCGCAGGTGTCACCTGTGAACTGTCCCAGCGTCTAATGCATACAATCTGGCGCTCCCTAAAACGACACATCCTGGATGTGACAATTGGACTCATGGATGTGACAATTGGACTCATATTGGTAAACAAAATGCCTTAAAGTGGGGGCAAAATTAGTATCAGTGAATTAATTTGCATACATTTTAATGTAACCTCTGTCCTCTGAATACTGAGAAATCCTCAAATTGCATATAATCAATTTCATCCTAAGAATACAAGCCATTTTATCAGCGTTATGGATGTGACATGAAATGGACACACTTTTGTGAGAGATTACAGGTTTTCTACAAACTCTGTGAATTTTGAAGGAAACTGCCGAAACTATGATATATGTAGCATGAAGGAGACTTGAATGAACACAAAAGGTGTGTTTTTGAAACTATGCGTCATTTTCGTAATGCATTATGTAGGAAAAACTGGCGTTATGGATATGACGGTTTCACGTTATGGATGTGACGTGTCTGAACCAGTCCTCGACAAACTACATAAAACACATAATTAAGTAGTGAATTTTGATATGAAATAATTGAAATAGTAATCATGAAAAACTAGCAATGAAAGTATTGCTTCCTCAGTGTCCACTAAGATCCACAGGAAGAATCAGGACAAGTCATTTAAAATATAAAAAAGGAATTAATTTTTTTCTTTTACCGTCATCAATTTTGGTCAGTGATTCCCGGGTTACTGAAACACCAGGGAACATGAAACTTGGTGGCCACTCCCCTAAATAACTAGCCCTACCTGAACCGTTGCACCCAAGAAATATTTATGGTATGTTAGTCTCAAGAGCCCGCATTAACCTAACCCATACCCACTCATTTGTGATTTGCACACATAAAGTACATGCACGCGCACGTGCACACATGCACATGCACACACACGCACACACACACACACACACACACACACACACACACACACACACACACACACACACACACACACACACGCACGCACAGTCGCACACATGGCAAGACAGGCAAGCACACACACTCATAAACACATACAGACAGGCAAGCACACACACACACACACACACACACACACACACACACACACACACGCACGCACAGTCGCACACATGGCAAGACAGGCAAGCACACACACTCATAAACACATACAGACAGGCAAGCACACACACACACACACACACACACACACACACACACACACCCACATGAATGCAGACACATAAACACACACACACAGGCACGCATACGCATGTGCGCATGCAAACACATGCACACACACACACACACACACACACATAAACACACAAACACAGGCACGCATATGCACATGCGCACATGCACACACACAGACACACATAGACACACAGACACACTCTTATAAACAAAAGCAAACTGACATATACACACACTCATTTACATGCACATGAGTTGCAGGAGTAGGAGATGGAGACAAATTGACAAGCGTGATTTATTTTTGCGAAGAGAATATGCAGGACTGAGAGGCGGTCATATATTGTACCGCTATGCGGTACATCTAGTTTATTGCTGCCGTTACTCATGTTACTCTGTGGGTATTAGCTACAGAGGACCTGACACTTGATCGAAATTATTTTTATGACCTTTTCTTGCTCCAGACTAGATGGAGGCTTAGCTCCATTTACATTGAAAGTGTATTCTGTCTTTCTTGCTTTGATCTATTCAATGCAGATGTAGGTGTGAAATGCTCCCCACTGGGCACCTTTTGCTTCTACCATCTGTTCCACAAGCTCCTTTGTTTTATCTTTGGGTAGACAAAGACCCTGGGTTAAAACTTTAGCTGAATTATATGTTTGTGTTATTAACTGTAAATGTATTCATGTTTGGTATTATTTTATAGTCTCAGTACAAGGAGTACAATGAATTAAGTGTAAGAATGTTTAGAACATCTTGTATAACATTTCTACCTGAGGAGCCTGCCTAATATGTCAATGGCAAATAGGTGTGTGTAGGTGTGTCTGGGTGTGGCTGACTGAACGGCGGGAAGAGAAAGCCAATCACAGGACGTTGTATCTATGACATCCTCTTGAACCACACCCTTGCAAATTGAGCATAAAAAGCCAATCTCTTCCGGTAGTAGTTAGAATGGTAGTCGATGCTCCTGAGCTGAAGGCTGTATTCTCCCTTGACGCGCGTTATTGTAAAGTAAAGCCTGAATCTTGGATATCTGGAATTCTGCCGAAGTCTGCTGTGTTTTTGTCAAGTAATTATATCCACCCACAATTACTTTCACACTTCAAATGCTGGCATATCGCGTCATTTAAAATGAAACTGTGTTAAGCAGACATGAATGGCAGGCTGAATAGATCTGCAACAGAAGGAGGTTGCTATGTTAACTCCAGCTGCAAAGTCAGCCATCTTCACCAGCTAACACGATAATCCAGTTACTGTACAACAACAGTATGACAGTTACGGGAAGATAATCGCTCAAATTTTCAGATTTTTACTTGAAAATAGGCTATGGCTAGGCTAATCACTGGAGGTATTTTATAGGGCTGTCAATCGATTAAAAAAAGTAATCTAATTAATTACATACTCTGTGATTAATTAATCTAAATTAATCGCATATATGATTTTTGCTGTGAAAGTATTTAAAATATTTAAATTCAAATGAATAATTGAATAATCAGCATTAGTGACATTAAAGTTCAAAAACTCTTTTATTATTATTTTAATAATGGCCATAATAATCTATGATATGACCTAATATGCTGAGGAAATAAATTCAAAAGTGCTTCGGGAAGAAGTTTTTTTTTTTTTATCACATACATTGCAGAGGACTTTATTTTAATCAACACCATCAAGCCGTTTTTGAAAAGTAAATGTTCCAATCAATGATCTAGGCAGCACATTTTCTTCTCTCTCCTTCATTTTACAGTACATCTGCGTTATTTTTTTTAATCAGTTATTTTTTCTCAAATTAATTAATCGAAATTAATCAGTTATTTTGACAGCCCTAGTATTTTAATATTATGTTTGTTTTGCTAATGCTTAGGCGAGGCCTCCCTGTGGTTTTGATCAACCTAATAATCTTTGAAATGTCAATTGTAAACACTTAGGTGAAATGCATTGAAACTGACATGCCACCAGAACAGACGTTTTATCGGCTTTGAGGTATAATAAAGTCTCCAGTCTTGTAAATTTACATAATGTAACATCCATAACGTCACATCCATAACGCACCATTAAAGGTTTTAAAAGTAAGAAAGGGGCACTACTTGGTCATCACACTTTACATTGATATAAATCAGCTTTGCACAGACACTATGGACATTGTCGCATCAACACTGTATGTGTAGCATAAACTTTTCCTATAAAACGTTATGGATGTGACATGGCCATGGAACTTGCTGACTTAAAAACAAAAGCCTTACAAGTAAGGAGTTGCGCTCTTAAAGGCAAGCTGAGCATAGACATTGCTCTACCATTCCCTTGTCAATGTGGAATTTGTCAAATTACACAATTTGTTAAAACCTTGGGTCCATTTATCCACTTTTTAAATATGTATAATATTACCATGTGAAAAATGTTGTTTCTGTATGGTTGCACACCATATTTATGATGTAAAAAGAGTGTCATTCTCCATCAAATTCAATCAGATCAGTTACAAACAATAAAATATAGACCTAAATGAAGATTTTAACAACAGTTCTATTTGCGTATGCACAACTTTTTTTTCCATGGTAAGGATGACCTTTGCATGGAATTGCCCTTAAGTGTTTCCCTTCTGTCAAAATAAGTCACAGCCATATCTCATTCTTTGCGCATTATATCTCCAGAACGGCTTGACGCATATGCTTCAAATTTGGTACAAGTGTTTGTATGGACTCAAAGATGTGAGTTGATGTTGGAGGTCAAAGGTCAAAGGTCAAGTCCATGAATACTCTGAGCACGATATCTCAAAAATGTCTTGACATACATGCCTGAAATTTGGTATGAGTGTTTGTATGGACTCTAAGATGAAGTGACTTGATGTTAATTGATGATGAAAAACACCTTGAGTGTTATATCCCAAAAACGCCTTGACACACAAGGTTTTTTGGTACGAGGGTTTGTATGAACTCAAAGATTAAGTGATTCAATGTTTTTTTTTTCAGGAATCTCCCTACCAACATTAAGCCAGCAGCTTTCCATCCACTATTGTAATTCCTCTGGCATTACATTTCTAGTTACAATTCAAATTTGAATTAAAGGAATGAAATGAAATTCGAAGAAATTCATATACATAATTCATATACATAAGGGTAGTGTTTAACAATGAAGCTTCACAGTATATGTCAGATATGATTGCATCAAACACACAACTTATAACTTATAACAGTAACCAATTACATTTCCAAAGTAACCTTCCCAACACTGAATGTATGTGAGATTCAACACATTCTTTCTGTTGTGTGACTTGTGGAATTGCTTTGAATTGCCATGAATTTAATTCCACTTCCTGTCTTTCCAATTTCAATTCAAATTCAACTTCCTGTGGGCCGGAGCCAATTCAATTCAAATTCCAATTCATGAATTGAATGGAGTCCAATTCTAAAATTCTGAATTTTGCACAAGCCTGAAAGATACTGTATTCAGATGTAAACCAGAAAATATTTGATCAATATAACCAATGAATTGTTGCAGCACTAATTCAGCCCTTTTTGTTGTCTAAACTTAATCCTGTATGTTTGTGAAGGGTCAGTGAAATATTTCTCATTTTCCACTGGACTGTCTCTCATCAGGCGAGAAAGCTGGTGGTCATGGATGTGTGATGTGGGTGCTGCTGACCCCCAGTGTTGATGCTCTCCTCCGGGGGCGCAGAGCTGAACTCCCGGGCTTTGACCAGCAGGCCGCGGCGGTGCTGCAGCTGCTGCTTCTTGAAGGCCATCAGCCACAGGGCCTTAGAAGACTGGTCCCTCTCCAGCTCCTCTCCGGACATGCTGCAGGTGACGACGGTGATGGAGGACAGGTGAGAGAGCAACACAGCTCATACCAGGATAGAGGAAGTCACGGTGGTGATGTTGGTGGTGGTGGGGAGCAGGAATGCAGTAGGCAACTTCAATGGCGCTTGCTTGTGGTGGAATCGAGGACAATGTATAAACTCCACAGTCAATTGCTTTCCAACTACAAAAAACATTTAAATGTTTCATCAAAATAACCAGGGTGCGATTTGTAGGGGGGGATGGTGAGGATTTCCCCCCCTCTGGTTTTCCTAGCCTTACCTCTGCTACATTATTTTTATCGTCGGGGGGGACAACATTTATCCCCCTCTGCCCCTCATATTGATTAATGCTACTTCATATAAGTAAAGCGCTGCAACGTGAGAACAGTCTAGTAGGCTAGCCTACATAATAATCTGACATCAGAAACGCACCATCACCGTCAGCACTGATGCTGCTGACAGTGGCTGCGTGATAACTTCATTTGGCCTTGATCGTGCAGGACATTTCAGAATGTCGAGTGTGTAATCCATCATAAATGGCTAGGTTCAATGGAAAAGTTAGCTGGACAAATAAAAGAAAACGAGAAGGATTCAGTGAAGCATAATAATGTTTTAGAACCTTCAAAATTAGAAAACTGATGCAACTGAGATGGAGGACAACTGCACGTAGAGTAGAACGTAGGCCTATTGTCCGAAGGAACTTATATTAAATAAGGAGATATTTGCTGAATGTCACAAAAAGTGTTACAGAAATTGCTTCACCTGCAGTTTGCGGAGGACGAACGAGAAAGCACTTGTTTGATAAATCAGCCAGTAGTAGACAAATAACTTTTAGAAATAATCTGTAGGCCTACTGCAAAAACGAATGTTGGTGGATATTTAAACTATCTAGCGCAGTGGTCCCCAAACTTTTTCTTCCGAGGGCCAGCTCACTATGCCTGGCTCTAAGAGAGGGCCAGAGACTCGGAGTATATCAACCATAAATAGCTTAGTGCTGTGAACAACAGCAGTCTACCTTAGTTGAATATTCCATTACATTTAATAATCACTAGAATTTAATACCATTGCTAGCTGTGTTTATGATGCCACCATTCCATATCAGTGTAAAATGTAGCTCAAATGAAATAATACTAATAAAAAGACTCTGTTTCTTTGCATACATAGCTCAAGTTGTGAACAAGCAATATCCTACAAATAATTTAAAGTTATCAAACTATGAGAGTTTTATGAAGTGCTGGCAAACACATCTGAAATGACCACCATTCTAATTTTCACTCACCTGATGAGAACTTTGAACTCTATGTGAACATTTGAACGTGTGAATTAAAAATAGAAATAAGTATCCCAGAAAGTCCCAGAAATATGACTTGAATAGAAGTTAGTTAGTTATTAACAAATAATTGATAAACGTTTAGAATACTTTGAGCAATGATGCAGTCAGCGATAGGCCTCTTACATTGTTTACAGGTAGGCCTACATTTCATTTCATTTTCGATAGCAAACGCGAAACAGCGCCAAAACAACCACCAGTGGACAAAAAGAGTATTACATGAATTTTCCCTCTGTCGCACGCACGCTATTTGTTTATCCAGCAACGCTTTGCAAATAACGATGTCCACAGACAAGGTAGAATATTTTGCATGACTTTTGAAAGTATGATGTATTGCGACATCAGACGCAAGTCAAATTTGTAGTTTCTTATGTCTCATTCCATCGAACTACAGATCCGCTACCCGATCTGGCAAACTTACATAGTGCGGTTATAGCCGATAGAGGGCCACGAAGCGAATGCAGAATTGCCGTTCACCCTGTTACGAGTTGATGAACCACTGAAACGATTTTGGAAACATTATTTTAAGGTATAAAAAACTCTTTGGTGTTGCTTTAAGACTTGCCATAGAGAATTACGGAGGTTATAGTTTGACGATGTCGTACTCCCGTGCGGGCCAGATGCTATATACCACGGACATGTTTTGGGGGGCCACCCAAAATGAGTTGGCGGGCCGTATTCGGCCCGCGGGCCGTAGTTTGGGGACCACTGATCTAGCGGGTGTTTTAACAGCTGCAAGAAATAGAAGCTTCATGGTCTTTATGTTCTGGTTCGTAAATAATTTTCATAAAACTTCAAGTTGCCCTATAACTTTACTCTCCAAACTCTTTACTGCACTGTAGGCAATTAACTAACAGTATGATAGGCTATTTATTTTCTGTAGGCTACAATAAACACATTTATTTTTTCAACTTTTGCAATATTACGCACTTGGCTACTGAACGCAAATCAGCAGGAGACAGAATGCACGTAGCCTACGCAGCGTGTAGCGCAATGTGTAGGCTATTTGGTTACCAACTAACACTGTTAGCCAATTCACTAACTTAAGACTTCAGTGCAATCATATACAACGTTTTTTTACACAACAAATACAGAAAGGATGGAGGCAGCAAAAGTAGAGAAGTCATTTCAGATGGGGCAAGAACAAGGTGAATTTGTATGCTTGTCAAAACGTAGTCCTACCCTGCATTAGAGAGGCTGATCATCATACAAAGCACACTCGCTGTTTAAAGTCATACACCACAGTAAACTAAAACTAAAATGTTACAAAGGTGGCAAAAATAATATAGGGTATTATTAGCCATGACATTACTAAGCTATGAATCGTTCGTTCATTTAAAAAAAAAAAAAAAAAATTTGGGGGGGGGGGGGGGGGTTTACAAACTTATTCAAAATCATCCCCCCCTCTGGTTTTTACACAAATCGCACCCTGAAAATAACCAAATAACCCTGAAACCACAGTTGAAAATATATGTTGTATATGTGACCTCGGTTTGCTTACACACTGATATCCGATATCCATTAGACAAAAATATGCTCTCTCCTGTTTTAGTAATTAAAACACTGTTATAATATCCTGTTGTGTTAACACTGCATATTATAACTGAGGTTTCATGAGACTCTCCAAAAACAAAAGAGAGTTAGGCAACTAATCAACTAGGCCTAATGTTAGACCAAACAAGATGAGCCAAGATAATTCTAAAGATAACCAGCAATGGAGAGGAATATGAAATATACAGTAAAATGAACAGAAACATGTCTGTCTACACTCAACTTGTTTTCTTCAGCATTTCTAAGACTTCTATTGCACATAACATTACCTTCCGAGTTTCTGGTACGGCACAGCTCTGCGGATTAGGCTTCCTCTGTATTAAAGTCCAAAAACTGAAGAAAAGAAGCAGAGGAGAGAGTGTGAGCGCTCTGAGTGGGTCACAGCAAATTGCAACTGGTTTGTTTGTCCTATTTGACGGTCGTAGGCTACTCTCTGAGTCCAAATACTGTACATAAGCAAATCAATAAAACATTTGCATGTTATGCCTAGTGCCATACCAAACAAGACAAAGGTGCATTGTCTAGTGTTATTGTTGCAGGTTGCCAAAAAAGAGCTATTGGCACATAGTCTTGTATCAAAATCCTTCATTGTGTGCTATTGTTTCCATCTTGATCAGTCTGTATGTTATTTTTCTTCTCTAAAAACCGGTAGATGTTCCACTCCATCATTTATGACTCCATAAAAGTGTGGCAATTTGCATGTTGTTTGATGAGAGCATGTTATTGCCATGGTTATTGTATTTAGCAGACTTTTTTTTGTCGAAAGCGACTTACAGAATATGAACGTAACAAAAGTTCAAATTAACAGTTTTTAGTTGATAAGCCTACATAAGCAGTATAGTACTTACAATAATATCAATAACAATATCAAATAACAATAATGAAAGTAAAGAAAAAACATAAAGATACAAACCCTGTCCCTTCATTGTGACGTACTGTTTTGGTACCGTCGTATATGTCGTATATCGTTTCACAAAACAATAACCAAGGCAAAGTTTATCACAGAATTTTTGGTAGCAATTGTGCTTCATAGGCACTGAACAGCATCTAAACCAGAGAGGGTTGAAACAGAGCAAGTTGAAAAGCCTACATTAAACATAATAGTTATAAAATTACATTATTAAACATTATAATATATCATATAATAATGTATAACATTATTAAATATCAACAATAACAAATAATGAGTGTTCATATTATAGCAACAAATATTTAGTAGGCTACAACCCATAACTCATTTGTAGTTGTTGCCTGTATTTTGCCATGTCACTGTCCAGTAGCCTACAGTAATTTTTAAAGAAAAAGTATTGCAAAAGTATTCAACCCCTTCAATATTTCCTCTTTTATTGCTTTAATTAGTGGTATCTTTGTCCATTTCATTTGGCGTTTTTTGCATTAAATTGCAAAAATCCCTTCTCTTTAATGTCAAAGTGAAAGCAAATTTCTACAAAGTAATGTTAATTGATTTATATTATATAATGCAAAATAAACGATTGCATAAATATTCATCCCCTATAAAGTGACTGACCTAAATCAACAGCAGTTCTGTCAATTGGTGCTAATTGTCTCAAAATTATTGAAACGGGGATCGCCTGAGTGCATGTGTATAATATAGAGATATAAAGACACCTGCATCTGGAAGGTCCAGTCACTAGTCAGTCAGTGTTCCTGGCTATAATTCCACCATGAAGACAAAAGAACACTCCAAACAGCTCAGAGAAAAGATTAAAAGCATAAGTGAGGGGATGGATACAAAAAAAAACTCCTCTGGAGTTCAGTAAAATCCATCATTAAGGAATGTAAGGAATATGGCAAATGTGCAAATCTGCCTAGAGCAGGCCATCACCACAAACTGAGTGACCGCTCAATAAAAATAATGGTGGGGGAGGCCACCAAGGCATCTATAACAACTTTGAAGACGTTAAAAGCTTCAGCAGCTGAGATGGGAGAAGCTAAGCATCTGCCGAGTTCTTCGCCAGTCAAAGCTCTATAGGTGAGTGGCAAAGCTCTTATTAAATCTCGACTAAAGTTTGCCCAAAGACATGTGGGAGACTCCAAGGTCAAATGGAACAAGGTTCTATAGTCTGAGACCAAATTGAGCTTTTTGGCCATCAGACTAGATGCTATGTTTGGACCACAGCACATCACCAAAAATGCACCATCCCTAATTTGAAGAATGGTGGTGGTAGCATCATGCTGTGGGGATACTTCTCGGCAGTAGGCCCTGGAAGGCTTGTAATGTAAATGTAAAATTAATTCAGCAAAATATATATGGAAATCCTGGAGGACAATCTGATTCAGTCTGCAAGAGAATATGACTTGGGAGAAGATTTACTTTCCAGCTAGACAATGAGTTGAAGCCTACAGCAAAAACTACACAGACATAAGACAGCAAGGTGAATGTTCTGGAGTGGCCGAGTCAAAGCCCAGACCTCAATCCTAGAAAATCTGTGGCTGAACTTGAAAAAGGCTGTTCACACCCAATCCCAACCCCTTCCATCCATCAGAGAAAGAGAGAGAGAGAGAGAAAAAGATGAGGACTGTGATCTTGTCCCTCAATAACATGGGGAAGAAGAGGAGGACCAAAAAGATTATCGCAGATGAAAGTAAAACATGAAAATGAAACAAACAATCCAGAAAAAATTTACAGAAGACAAAAGAAGTATAGAGACAACAAAATGCAGTTTGCATCTAACCAGAAGTGCAAAAAAACAGAAAAGTGCAATGTGATATGATATACACAGTTTAGGCAGGTGGTGCATAAACAGTATAAGATATATAGTGCAGTGTAGTGAAGAAGGTGGAATGGTTTCCAGTAATATAAATGAACTATATGTGCAGTGTGTTAGCAGTAGCAGAGCATTCTCGCCGCGCGACAGAGCGTTTGAGTGCACCTACCGGCACGGGAGAGGTATGACTCAACTTGTGAAAGTTAAGGTAAGAACATATATTAGCTCTGATTTTGGGTGGCGTGTTCCTTTAAGAGCAGAATAGATATGGATATGCAGTATGAACAATGCATGAACAACATGTACAGATATGTGCAGTGTATAGCAGTAACATTATAAGAGCAGTAAAAAATAATATAGATATATGCAGTGTATTAAATTAACACTAATATTATTATAAGAAAAAAAGAATATGAATGAAAATGAAACAACCCAGAAAGAGAAATAAAACCATCTAGAATAATGAATACCCTTTATTTCCTAGATTTGGTTAGGTTTACCCTAAGTCTGATACTACAAGTGTGATTTGTTAATTTTTTTATTTATTGTGTTAACCTTTCCATACAAAAACAGTCTATTCGTCCACCACAGTGAACATGCTGTAACATAAAAAAAAATGTGTAAAAAAATTTAAATAATGATTGTAATTTTTTTTTTTTTTATCCTAAATCACAACAAAAATTGGAGGACACTTTAAACTAGGCCTCAGGAGTGTTCTGAGCACAGCCCCATGCAAGGAGAGGCTCAGGTGTGTGGATGAATAAGGGGTTGAGGCGATGAGATGCTGTGATGATCCTAATTGCAGACATATCCTATTTCCTATAAAACACTATGACTACTAAATAGATAGCCTACCTCAGGGCTCTTCAATTGGCGACCCGCGAGGTCATTTGTACTGGCCCTTTAACAAAAATGTAATCTCTAGCAAGCGCATGAGCTGTTCTCCACTCTTGCATCTCTCGCTCGCTTTAGTCCTGCAGACACTGCACCAGCCCATTGCACAAGTTAGACTACATTACAATTCATTACATTTGTACATTTATAAGCTGAACATAAGTGCCATAGTTTAGTTTCAACCTAAATTGGCACGTTGGAGTTTATTAACTACTAATATTTAACAGGTTGCACCACACAAATAGTTTCTGTCAACAATATCGCAAAAAAACACGGGCACAATTTCTGCAAAACTTGGTGGAAAGGTGGAGCAGATCCGACTCAAAGGGAATTTCAAAGTATCTCTATATAGTAGCCTTGCTATTGCCGATGTCCTTCATTTCTTCACGTCTTACAACTTAAACAAATGCAATAATAGTCTAGTGAAGTCAGAAATTAGCCTGTCTAAAGGCCTCTTGGAAATCATGTGGCATGTTACATTAAATGCGCACTCAATTGCGATTCGAAGCAAAAAGTAGCCTATCACTGATAGCCTAACGAAGGTAAATTGCATATTTGTAAATCGACGGCAAAACGTTAAAGTGAATCGTAGACTATAATAACAAAAGAAATTAAAGGAGATGCACCTCCGTGCATGGGGTAACGTGAGGTGCGTCAGAAAAAAGATGGGCCTGTCCCTCTCAAAACATGTTAAAATAGCGTGATTAGCAACCAGAAAATTAAAAAAATCCCGGGGAGACACCCCCGGACCCCGTGTTATTATTATTAGGCTATTATGACTGGCCTGCCCCCACTGCTAAAAAAATCACGGTCACGGTCATCTCATTTAAATGGTGGGAACGTCAAATGTAACAAGTAGGCCTATAAGTCAGAAGAGCTTGGCCTACATATGCGACTGATTACACATTTAATTCACCTGAACAGTGTTTGAATCCTGTTTGTACTCACTGGATATCTTGGAGCAGTTATTAGCTGCTATATATATAGCAAAGCACAGATTCCATTTTTTGTTATCTGTTATCACAGATTTCATTCCATATTAGCCACCAACAACCGGCTAATGATGTTGTTATGCATGTACAAAATACAACATTTGAACACCAATATTGCTGAGGTTGTACTTCATTGTATATACAGCTGTTAATGTGATTACTCATATTTCAAGCCGCATTTCTCCGGCCCCTCAGTTGTGATGCTTTCCATGAACTGGCCCCCATTACAAACTAATTGAATAGCCCTGGCCTACCTTATCGATATAGAGGGAAATCGAGTATGGTTGATCATTTTGATAAAGGCTATTTATTGCATTTTCTTTTATTAAAGGTCCACAAATTAAAAAAGACTTAGCACATTTTCTTACAGAATAGGCCTAGGCCTACCTGCTGTGGGCCTATGGTTGTGCAGTTGAAGTAGGCCGCTAGGCTACCCTGGCTAAATGGATTTACTGGAATTACTTACAGGGGCCAGGCATAAAAGCAACAACAACATATTGGCAATTCTATATATTTAGTGTGTTTATTGAAAATAAACGTTTTGAAAATAAAGCCTTTCCATTCATCAACAATAATAGCGGGTTCAGGTTATGTAATATCCGACGTGGGTGAACACATCTCTGTTCCAGGCGGTTTGTAGAGTTATGCAGCCACAGCAGTGTCGCCAAACGGTCTCCCAGGCCTCCATCACCTCGTAGGTCGCCTCCAGAATCTGGTACCGGGGCTTGGGGTCGACGGGTTTGGCCGGGGCTAGCACAGGTTGTCGGGCGTGTGGGGTCACAGTCTTCTGGCTTTGCTTGACTGCGAGGACCGCAGACCTTAGAACCTTGGATACGGTGTCCGTGGCCAACTGGTGACAGGCCCAACCGTTAACAAGATCCATTACTTTGGACACAATAGCGTCGGTAAGTTGGTCGAGAAGAATCATTTCAGTAGTCGTCGCAGGAAAAAGAATAAAAGAAGAAGACGTTAAGTCGTAGAAGAATAAAAATTGCGAGCCGTGTCGCTCTTTTATAATATTCCCTTGATTGTGACGTACATTTTGGTACCGTATACGTCATATGTCGTTTTACAAACAAATTTTGAGAGGATCTTTGGTTGAGAGTGGTCTGATCCTAAATTGTAAAAGATAAAACAACATATTTTTGTGATGGTTATGGTTATGCGATTTGGCAGACACTTTTGTCCAAAGCGACATACAAATAGGCCTAACAACAATACAATAGTTAAAATTAACAGTAAACAATTACACTGATACAGAAGGGCAGTGTGGAGGTGCAGGGAGGATCA
>NW_027468674.1:27898291-27918291 GCF_046254945.1 Alosa pseudoharengus | reverse complement strand
TCTCACTGTAGAAGGTTTGTTTTTTGTCTGTTGGTGCTACACATCTGTTTATTGAGATGGTTTGGCTTCCTGTTGGTGTCTTCTGCTATTTGGAAATGGAATTCAAAACATGAAAATGAGAACATGAAGAGGGTTGTGGTGGGTGCTGAGCAGCAAATGAAGCCCAGAAAGTGTACTTCCTTTAGGCTGTGGCCTTTTGTAGCTTTTTTAAGCCATCTGACCGATGTAACACAAAGCATCAGCAGTCCTCCAAGCTGCTATCGCCTGCTCTCTATGGATGAACATGTCGTTTTCAGAATGAACACAACCCACTCTGTCCGACAGGACAACAAACTGTACGACCTAATGGATGTTATGTAGCTGGTCCATTTTTTTTAGCAAGTCAACCCCTGATGTTATAATCCAACGTTTAGGTTTTTATCAAAGTTGAAGCGCAGACACACACGCACACACACACACACACACACACACACACACACACACAAACGCTTCCCACTGCGCTGCATGCTGGGTTTGTAGTGAATTGGAAACAGTGGCGTACACCAGCAGGCATCTCTCTGTCTTACGTAACTGCCACAAGAGCCCCAGTCTGCCACACTGCACCGCACCGCACTGCACCGCACCGCGCGCCTTCCCCCAGTCTGTCCCTGTTGCGCGGCCCTGCAGGGGCGCTACCAGCACACTCTCCCCCTGGGCTGGGATGGCTGGATGCAGGGAGGGAGGAAGTTTGGGCCGGTGTCGAGTCAGGTCACCAGAGGCCAGAACGGTCCGTGTCCACCTGGCAAAGGTCGGTGCGCAGGCATGTGCAGCAAAGAGTGCAAGAGTGGCTGCCAAGTTGGCACTGGCTGGGTTTCCAAGTCACGCCCTGAGAAACACATGAACAAACACACATAAAAACAGACACACACACACACACACACACACACACACACACACACACACACACACACACACAGCCGCTTTACCACACACAGAGTGAGGGCGTGGGTGAAGGCAAGTAGACTATCCTCGGCATCTTTTATCTTTTTTCTCTCTGTTTCTCTTTCTCTCCGTCTCACCACTCCCTGGGGAGCAGAAGCTGAGGTAAGCCAAGGACAGCCTCTTGGGGAACTCCCTGACCCTTCTCGCACGTCCAAAACCTTTCCGGCATGTTTGGGCTGGACATGTTGCATTTGGGGTCAAACCATGTAGAGACAGCTGTCTTTGTTTACGTTTTACACACCGCCATCTTTCCGTCTCTCTCTCTCCTCGGGGGAGGAGATAAGCGCCAGCAGAGACAAGGAGCTCCTGCTTCTCCCCAAACAACACCTTCTCTCATTCTCTCTATCCCTCTCTCCTCTCCTCCTGGCTGAGTGTCCCCATACCACCGCCCTTGCCCTGCTTTTGGGCTCTGCATTGAAGTCTTGACCCCATGGTGAAATAGGCCGGGGAGAGCCGCGGGCCATTCGCTGCCTGCTTCTTTATATTAAGAATATGGCCACGTGATTAATCACCCGTGGCTAAGGAAATGGGTCTGGCACTGGCACTGTGTGTTATACTCCTGGGGGGGGGGGGGGGTGGCTTCTCTGAAGGGCAAACGGCTAAGTGCCAATCTGTCAGAAGTCTGATGCGGTTGTTGACGTGCATACACACACACACACACACACACCAATACAGGACCAGTGCTCATGAGACGGGATCTGTTCTGAGACTAGGATTGTCACCCAAAGTACAAATGGCTAACTGAATAATCCTGATGCCAGGTCATTGGGCTGTTGGAAATATCCCAACGGCAAAAAGGTCTGAGGCAATTGGTTCACAGCAGCACAGATATCAGACAGGTCTTTTTTATATCAATTGAGCATTACGTCATCTCAACACAAATCCCATGGCAACAGCGGTTCTCGGTAGTGGCAAGAGAGAAAACTAGGACAGGTCAGTAAGCACACATCTCTCTATATGAGAATTATGAAATGGCAGTTCATGATTGCGTGATATCAGACGGGCACAGCTGTGTCAGTGAGGACAAGTGAATAGACATCACTTAGAACATACAATATTTATTTAGGAACACAAACAATGATAACTTAATTATCAGGTAGTCCACAAATATTGTGGGAATGGCATCAATACAGTCATACAGGGGGAACACATACATGAAAAAAGGTTTAGAAATCGGTGATCAGAGACATCTTGATTAGAAAACTGTGCAAAATGGAAAGTAAACCACAAAAGAAAAGAATTATGTGAAGTAAAATTTTTTATGATGGGTTATTGATAGTGTATCAATCGTGTAAATGATTTGTAGCACTCATCCTTAGAGAAAAGGTTGACCAACAATAAAAACTTTTTTTTCTGCTTTTGTCCTTTTTAAATAAACAGACCCTAGAAAAGGGATGAGTCCGCCCCTGAACTTGAGTGTTAATGGGTGTTATTTTCTCCCACTCTCAACACTGAAGGCTCATCAGTTTTTGAGGGTGAGAGATGCTTTTCCAAACAAAAAATGTTTTAGACAGGAATTTAGAAGGAAAAAAAAATACAGGTCATGTAGAATTCCCCAAAAAAGCAACAAACTACAAAAGATGGTAGGTATGCATTTGCGTACATCATGCAAAGTGGCAATTCTGCTTACAAACATTTCTTATTATAGTAGTCAGGTTTTGTGTGTAGCTTTGTTTTTTAAAAAAAGAAACTTTTAGCGGCCTTAGTTGCTTTTTTTTCTTCAAAACAGTCCTAACACCCGTCTTACTAGCCAAACAGCTTGAGTCCAAATCTTAATGAAAACCTTAAAAACAAAACACTAAAAAGAATGGACTTTCTCCACAAAATACCCAAAACTTTAAAATCTATCCAGGGCTGGGGGTATCTGCAGTCCCAACTCTGTGTGTCTTTGCCCGACATGAAAGCCAGAGATATTACTATGAAGATGTCTACCAAGATGTCTGAATAAAAGATATCTAATTTAAAAAATGTCCTTTGTTACGAACAATTGTGATTCCCTGATTGGTTGAAGAAAGTCAGGTGACCAGCGAGGTAAACAGAGTCCAGAATCCCATCATCCAATGGGATAAGAGGAAAAAAATGTCCTGGTTTCTTCTACTACCCTAGTTATATATTGTGTCTGTAGTGAGTGTGTGTATGTTTGTGTGGTTGTTGCACACTGTCCACATGTATGTCTGTGAAAAAAACAGTAAATAATTTTTTAAAAAAGACTAAAATGACGGAATCCAATTCTTCATGCAACGCAAACTGTTGACAGGTCTCGCGCACAGATAAGACACCAGATGACAGAAGAAAGAAAGGAAACAGGTGCTGTCTTAAAATTGTCCATCTTTCAGAGAGTATCAGAAATCCTTGGGCATGACGGGTTTAGTTCCATATATATATTTATATATATATATATATATTCTTTAAAACTATGCTTTCTTTAAAATGAACAAAAAACTAAGAACATTTTTTTCACTTGCTTTCTTATTCGGTAATATGATGTGCGTTTTTTTTCTTATTTATTTATTTATTATTATTATCGTTATTATTATTGTTTCAATAACCTTGCATTGTTTTTCTCTCCCCTTCTTTAAATTGTCTGTGTGGCTTGGTATTTTGTTTTGTCTTGGTTGTGTAGCTCCTCCTCCTTTCTCTGCCCACGGCCAATGAGAAAGCAGAGTGCCGCCCCTGAAACCCCGCCTCTTCCTGTTTCCCCTTCCCACCCCACCCCTCCCAGGGCTATGCAGGAGTAAAAAGAGAGGTGGGGTGGGGGGCAGTTGGTTGTTTTCTTTGGGGAGCGCGAGGGGGGGGGGGCATCCTTAAAACGCAGTCCTGTCCCCTCATCTCTCGGCCTCCATGGCGACGCTGGCCTTCTGTTCGGCAGCTGCTTGCTGGTTGACGGCCGACGGCCAGCCATGGGGTTGGTGCTGCGCTGCGTGCGGGTGCTGCTGGGCCAGCTGCGCGTGGGCCTGCGTCGGCCCGCCCTGAGTCCATAGGCCCTGCTGGCCGGGCACGGGTGGGGTCATCCCCCAGCCCATGGGGGGCGGCGGCGGAGGGGACGTGGCCATGGAGCCCATGGAGCCCATGCCGGGGCTGCCGCTGCTGGTGAAGCTCTCCGAGGCCTTGAGGCGGGAGAACATGGTGAGCGCGTCGGGGAAGTTGGGTGGCGTGGCGGGCGTGTTGGCCGGTGTGCACATCTACAGAGAGAGAGAGAGGGGCAGAGATAGGGTCAGTTAATGTGTGTTTGTGTTGTGTGTATCTGAGAGCCATTAACACTGTCCACTAATGGAGAAACAGGCAAACATGGAACATCTTGCACCTCTGTTCATAAAACCTTACAGTGAACTTCCAATGAAGCAACACCAATGTTCTGAAGTAAGTCATTGCACAATTGCTTCAAATTACATTCCAAAAATGTGCCGTGCAACAGTTCGAAGGCAATCCTTCCGGCCGCCCAGCTGTCATTGCGCAGTGCAAGATTGAGCCGTGCCAGGCGGGATTTCTCCCGATTCCCTCAGCATTCCCTGCCAGCATTCCCAGCGCTCCTCTCCCCTCCCCTCAACTTGCCTTCCTCAGGGGCTTGAGATAGCTCTGCGGTCTGTGTGGACTCTGCCCTCTGCCTCGTCTCCTCACACACACACACACACACACACACACACACACAGACACACACGCATATATGGACACCCACTCCATTCCCTGGTAGAGTCCCACAGGCCCATGACCTTGGTTGACCCCTTCATTGTCCTGGAGCCCTGTGCCCAACCCCCCCTCCCTAACCTGCCCGACAAATACACACACACACACACACACACCATGGCCAATAAATCCCTCCTCAGCCAAGGGACTTACACAATGGGGCCCCCTGGGGCGGCACCCCCCCCCCCCCTCATCACCACCATCCATCCCACAATGCACCGGGCTCGTCGCACCAGAGCCAAAATCAACTTCAGCCTGTGGATCGTTGCGCGGCCCCTGGTGTGGATGTTATCTGTACCCACTAGACATAAACAAAACTTTGGCAGGGAACAGGGGGGGAAAGAGAGAGAGAGAAAAAAAAACACAAAACAAAACAAACAGTAATCTCCCAATAGCGCTTTGTTCCGAGGCGAGTCTCTGAGAGGGGTTTCAACAGCGCGCTAGTAAAAATAGATCCTCGTCACATGCTGCTGTGGCTGAGTGTGTGCAACTCACAGTGGGAGTGTGGAGCAAGGTATGAATGACTGGAGAGATGCCTGTCATAGCTGAGGGATATGGGGGGGGGGGGGGGGGGGGGGCACTGTCCATCCAACCATGCACACAACTTCCCTGCCCCTCGCTTTGACCCTGAGCAGGTATGTCGGATTGTCTTACTGCTGTAGACGAACATTTGCTGAGCTCACTGTTCCCACTCATGCGGTTCTGTCTCTTTTAAGTCCCTTCCTGGCTCTCTCTCTCTCTCTCTCTCTCTCTCTCTCTCTCTCTCTCTCTTTCATTCTGGGTGCTGCACAATGTAGCCCTATCCCAGAGGATATCGACCGTCAATGTAAGTGAATCCCTAGAGTAGCGAGAGAGAGAGAAAGAAAGTGATTGAGGAAGGAAGAGAGAGAGAGAGAGCGCTGCCCATGTGCCACTGTGAATGGTCAGGAGTTTGGGGCTAGCGTTGAACCCACTGACCCTGTCTGAGCCCTGGCCATGACAATGTGTCTGTGTGTATGTGTGTGTGGTGGAGCTGGGAGTGGAGAGAGAGCGCTGGCCATTCATGCGCTCCCATTAAGCCCCCAAAGCGTGAAGGGCGATGGGAGGGTGGACATGCGGGCACATTTTCTATGTATGTGTGTGTGAGTGTGTGTGTGTGTGTGTGTGTGTGTGTTTATGTATCAGAATGTCTCTGTGTGTGTATGAGACAGAGCCAGTGTTGTGCATGTTTGTAGCAGAACATGTGTTAAACATTTGTGTACACGAGATTGCATCTTTGAAAGAGACAAGACACAGGTGTGTAACACATACTCAGTGTGTGAGTGTGTGCATTTGGCATGCTGTGTGTACCAGAGATCCAGGTGTCTATGTTTATAAATACAAGCTACAGAGTGTGAGTGTTTGTATTTGTGTATGTGTGTGTGTGCACATAAAGGCGTAGTGAGTTCATTTTTAATGCAGTGTTTTGTTGCTGCAATTTTTCTAAACTCTCTCCAAAGCAGCAAACTCTGCAGGGGTCTGTACACAACAGGGGTGTGTGTGTGTGTGTGTGTGTGTGTGTGTGTGTGTGTGTGTGTGTGTGTGTGTGTGTGTGTGTGTGTGTGTGGTATAGAGACATTGCCAGAGAGAAACAGAGCATTGTTTTTCACCCTGGATTTCAGTTGGCCAACATTACCATGCGGCTCTCTAAACACCAAGGGGAATATTTACATTCTTTGTCAACTGTGGCAGAAACAAAGTGGAACCACTGAATTAAGTAACTAACCAACTCGCGTCCGCACACTGCAAACCCACAGCTGGGTTGCTATGGAAATATTTTTGTAGCGAGGATGGATCTGGTACCGCCTGAGAGAGTGAGAGAGAGGCAACATGAAACGAGGTCAGGGAAGGCTTAGTCCGACAGAAACCTTCTGCACGGACCACGCACTGTTTAGTAAATCATATTTTGGAGACAGGAGATTTGGGGAGGGGGGTGAGCTTTTGTTTGCTAAGTCCTCTTCCAAGACGTAGGAGCGTTTCTTCTTCTTCTTCTTTGCTTTGAAGTAAGTCATCTTTGTGGGGACGTGGATGTCACTGGTGGTGGCAACAGCAGTGGTGGCTGCTGCCGCAGGTTTGCGATCGTGCCGTACTGCCGTATGTTCGGTGTGCTTGGCTGTGCCGCCGCGCGTGTGGTGAGCCATGCGCTTTGTGTGGTTGCTGTGTTCCAACACAAAGACAAATTGGAGGCTGTTTCCTGTGCGAGCAGTGCGGCCAGGCCGCTCGCTATTCATTCTTACACAAACAGTTGGCCGTGGGCTGGCTTTGCATGGAATTTATACACAAAATGAGATGTGGCTGCGTTGCAAAGTGAAGTAAGGGTTTTTTTGGGAGAAAATGGAGTCATTCTCCAAACACACACACACACACACACACACACACACACCACACACCACACACCCCGACACAGTCAGACACAGATCAGATACACGCTGCACATGCACAGAAAGAGATCTAGTAATCTGGCGCAATTCTCCTCCCCCCCCGCTTTCCAACCACTGGTGCCGTTTTCCGGCATATTCCGGGTGTAATGTTTGAACGACCTTTCGAGTTCCAACTTGAAGGGCAATTAGAATTCCGAGAAGATCATAAGGAATTACACATCCCTGTCCGGCCCTCCACAAAGCTTCCACTGAGCAGCTGACGACTGTTTGACTCAGGAGGGGAAAAAGAAGGGGGGGGGGGGGGGGTACAGGACCACTCCCTGGTGGATTTATGGCTTTTTGCGAATGCACTCCAAAACTGCACTTCTTCCCTGCCCTCCTGGAATGTGTGTGCCAAAGAATGGGGGATTGTTGTTTTTGAAATTCAAATTCCATTCATTCAGAGAGCCAGTGACAGAGACTGAAAAAGTGAGTGAATGAGACAGAGAGGGAGAAGAGAGAGAAAGAAAGAAGGTTGTTCTCCAAGGCCTCTAGACTAAGACTAGACTAAAGGACTAGCAGAGCTGTCGTATTGTTCTGCTTTCTTTTTCACTTTCGCTCACTGGCTTTCTTGGCGAACGTGTCCGAGCCACTCGCTCGTTGGTTCGTTCGCCCCGAGGCCAGGATGTGGGAGAGAGCGCCTGCATGCCACAGAGGGTCTGTAGTTAATATAATGATCAGGTTGGTAATGGAATCATTTATGGGGCTTCTGCGGCGGTCGCGGCGGTGGGGGCTTGTGATGCGCCCAGAGCCGCGTCAGACATCAGACGCAGTCCTCCTCCAGCTCCCGTCTGTCTCCGCGGGCAGATTGATGGACGGAGGGAAAGCGTGGGAGAGAGAGAGAAGGACGGAGAGAGAGAATGAGAAATGGGGAGAAAAGGACAGAGAGAAAGAAAGGGGGGAAAGAAGCAGAGAGAGAAGGAGAGAGAAAGAGGTAGAGAGCCAGAGCGAGGACTAGAAGAATAAGGAGCAAAAGGCAGTTATAACTGCCAGGCATTTATCAAACACACACTCGGTTTTGATCAAAAATGACATGCCAGTAATTACATGGTGCTGTTATCACTGCCAAGCACAAGGCAATGTCCCTCTGTGTGTTGTTGTGTGTGTGTGTATAATTCTTGCCTGCGTGTGTATTCTTTTGAGAGTGCCTTCATGATTGTATTGCATGTGTGTGTGTGTGTGTGTGTTTAGAGGGTAAACGATCAGTCACTGCCTGGCTTGATTATTAACCCGACTGTGGTCAGCGTTCAGGGGAAAACAAAGGGCTTGCTCGCTCTCGTAACACTGCACCCATTTTCGCCACAAAAGGGTTAAACTAACACTCGCTGAGTCAATAATCATTTCTCTGCACACAGAGAGATAGAGAGATAGAGAGAGAGTGCGCGCTAACTCATTAGCTAGAGAGGCGCTAACTGGTAACGGCTGCACTGTCCCTTGACAAGATTTCCCTGTGGCTGAGGACTCGGGCCAGTAGGCTGGGGCTGTAGGGGCCCAGGGGCTGTGTAGGGGAAGAGAGGGGGGCCATCCATGTGACCTGCATGTTCAGCTAAATGTGACTAGATTTACACACCCAGAACATCTTTGCAGCATCCATGAGACACGTCTATTAGCTTAGCAATACTAGCTAGGAAAGAGGGACAAAACAAGTCTTTTAGATCCAGTAGTGTGTGATCCAGCAGTGTGTGTGTGTGTGTGTGTGTGTGTGTGTGTGTGTGTGTGTGTGTGTGTGTGTACCAGGGAACTACAGGGTAAGACCACTGCTCGTTAACACATCTGCTCTTCACACTCTCTGATATCCACTCCTACCGCCAAAGCACCCAATGTTCCGGGAAACTATGCAACCAGAAACACACACACACACACACACACACACACACACACACACACAGTCATAAAGCAACACAGAGGCCCAGCAACTTTAGATGTGGCTCACCCTTTGGCACTGTTTTACTCAGAACGCATGGCATGAGAACATGTGCAACCTCAGAGCTCTGCCTACACACACACACACACACACATAGAAAGTAAAACTCCAGTGGAAAAAAACCCTGTCCATGTACAAGGCTATGATCTCCAATAAATGTTTCTCCAAGAAAAGATTACAACATAACTCAATATAACTGTGTGCTGTGTGCATATGTCCTCTCCGTATAACTTATCTCAATTGAAAGTGTAGAACCGTTACCGTCATTATATTATTGCTCTTTAATCCACAGTTATCAGTTGATATGCTTTCACAATGACCGAGTTACCAGTCACACACACAACAGAGCACACAGCCACAACACACACATGAATTAATTCAATAACAGCAATCACCACGGGAGAGACTCAGGATGTTATTGTGTCTCTGACAGTAAATTCTCCACAACAGAGGTGATAAAAATACATCCAAACGGAGCAAATCTGAGGGATGTGCCGTGGCGGTGTAACTGAGCCTTCAAAACAATGCCAGGTTCTGACCTTGCGTGTCAGCATGCTCGGTGACCCTATCCGGACAAGACGTTTAAAGTTACCAGAAGCCTCTACCCATCCCCCTGCCCCCCAAAACACTTAGTCACCCCTGCCAGGAAAGGGGACCTTTCAACTTCTCTAACTTTATTCTTTTATGGGCCTTCAATCCGCTTTTAATGACTTAAAACCAGGAGCCGACTGTGAATGTAACCACTGTTCCATTTCCTTCAGTAGAATAATAAAGCAAAACAAAGCCAGTTGGCCTTTGTGGTGGACTTTGCGGGTTTGTTTACGGGTAAAGCTAAGGAGGCTGATGGATCTGGCCGTGTTGCCTTTGGCTCTGGGGAGTTAGCCTATGTGCTACATGCTAGCCTCGGACATGAGTGGTATGCAAGGGCTGACAGGACGAGGGGATAGGGCCCTTCAGAACAGCTGTCCATCCCTGGTGTTAGCTTGCAAAACTCTGTGGGGATATGGAAGTGTGTGTGTGTGTGTGTGTGTGTGTGTGTGTGTGTGTGTGTGTGTGTGTGTGTGTGTGTGTGTGTGTACGTCTGGGGAGCGGGTTGACTTTTCAACTCCCCCCCCCCCCCCTCCTATTCCAGCACAAGAAGCCATCTATGCAGTCGTGCGCAGGCAACCTTTCAAGTCCGTCTTTCCCAAAGAGCGAGTGCCGGGTCGGAGGCCACTGTTTGCACTGTGGGATGAGGACACTAAAGGGGGCCTCTGGAGAGAGAGACGGAGGAGCGTACGAGCGAAAAAACACACGCGCTCACACACGCACACACCTTCCCATCCCAAACACGGTCGTCTCTTGGGCCTCGCTCAGGGACTGTGTGCCTCCCCTTGTTTGGCCTGAAAGGGCCCATTCTGGACGCGGCGCGGGCCACACTTCCTGTCCGAGCCGAGCCCACAGCAGCGTCTGTGTTTGAGTGGGCGGCCGCTCCGCTCCGCTCCCCGGCTGGCCTGGTGCACCTAAGGCTGAGGACGGAACCCTGACTGGACACACTGAAGCTGCACTTCAGCTAAACGCTACATGCTAAACGCTAACTGCCATCCAAAACTGTGCATCTAAGCCCAGTGCATTATGTAGGTGATATCATACAAGAACAGGATGAAATGAAACAAATTGTAAGCTAGTCCTTCAGTGAGTGCAGCTCAGCAGGGTGAAAGGAAGCGAGTGCTATTATACTAACAAATAGCCTGTGCAACAGTTAATTTATTTTCTGCTGAGGCACACTCTTTCCATGTATACTTGTTTGAAAAAGAAAAATGGCTTAATCCAAATCCCTGCCTGTTCAATAACATTATGCAAGCTTAAGTAGAAACATTACTGTGTGTGAGGGAAATTTTTTTAATTTTGTGTTAATGCAGTGTTGCATCACCATTGTAATACATTTGCTAACATCTGTTTGAATCAGACACCAAAACATTATGACTATATCAAACGGACATAAAAAGATCAGTCCAATACTGATGCCAGAGCAAATTGCCTGGTGCCATGCCCTGCTTCAGTTCCTCTTACTAACAGCTAACATCAGACAGTGTATAAATCTAATTCTGAACAACAAACACTACACCCTTCCAAGTCCAAGCAGTTCCAGGGCAAAGGCACCTCTCCCAAACTACAAATAATATTTTGTGGAGCCAGAGCTCCAAATTAGCTCAGGGAGCCCTCGTGGCCACGACTCTGTCAATCAGAATAAGTGTGTCAGTGCGTGGAAATTCTAGAGCAAAGTGGATTAGGTCTCCATGGCCCGGGCAACACTGATAAGCTGGAGGGGGGTTGGCCGCCATGCTGGAAAGGAGAAGGCCTCCGCACTGTGTACAATTAACTGAATAGATGTACAGCAGACAATACGGCGCAGGCTGCTCTGTATTCACGGTTGAACTCGGATGCATAGAGGCCAACACATTTCAGAGGATTCATTCTCCCTTGGTTGGCATGGCTGGTGGGCTGCTGCCATAATAGCAGAGAGAGTCTGAGTTGGTATCCATATAGCATACTTATAAAAATTGCAAAAGTTCTCATTCCCCTCACACGTCAGGCTTTTACATATCCCTGAGCTCTGCTGGGTTGTTAAGCTCTGAAAAGGGTTAAATTATTCATTGAGGCCTCAGCAAATAATCCATAAATGCTGACATATTTGGGGGGAAGGCGTTTTTTGTAGGCTTCGCTGTGCTTTAAATATACCTTTCACACATGGAGAAGAACACCCATGTGTTCACTGCACGCCGCCACGGAGCCAATGGACTGGCAGCATTATCCGCGTTATGCCTTTAGTTTCCCCAGGGGGCCTTGTGACGTGCTGAAGCACTGCACAATTGTCACTGAATGATGCTACACTGTCTATAGTGAACCAAAACAAAGATCCTTGATGCATGGAAACTATTCTTTTGAAAATAATTTGCAGTCTATATTATATGGCCACAATTTTCGTATGACCAAACAAAACACTGCTGTAATGTTTGGGAACGTAGTGGTGTTGCACAATAACAGACACCCAAATAATGCTCACACTGAACCAATCATATCTCTCCAGCGAAAAATGTACAGTGACATCATCTGAGGTGTAGCCTGCAAAACTCAGAGCAATACGCCGTTCAGAATCCTACCCTCGAAAGATATATTTCTGTTCACTGTATGCCATTTTTAAGTGGAAAGATAATTCCAGTAATGGCCCGAAATCATATGTAATTAACACGAAATAAGCGTATGAACATGTACCTACGCAATGGCCTATGGTGAAAACGGATTTAAATGAATTTATAATTGAAATGGTGTACACTGACTGCAGTCATTAGCCATACTCTACTGGGATATCATACAAACGTGTAGGCTTAACCATTATGTTTTGGCTTTATATTGTGTTTTAGGAACTCACTTTCAATAAGGCATATAACCTAGTAATTCGTTAAAACACAAAATTTTTACAGCTCACTAAAATCAAGTACAAATTCCTCCATGAAATATTAATGTCACATGTTAACATTTTCATCTGAACTTGTTACACGACATTGTTCTGCGCACCATGTTTCCAAGTTTTTCTAAGGACATTGGCCGCTTAATGGCAGCAGCACAAAACAAGACACATGTAGCCAATTTTTGTACCATGCAGAGTAGCCTAAATTACAGACACGGTTTCACAAGGAAAGCACCTCTGGAAAATGCACGTCGCTTTACAGTTACCCCATAAGAAAACACTGAACGTGGCCGCCCGTGTTTATTTCTGGAAGCCCAGTGTGTCTCCGCAACATGGCCGACATATACATTGTTATTGTTAGTTGATCAGAATTATTTGCACTTCACCAGCCAGCCAGTGCGGTGGAAACAATGAAATGAATTATGGAGATTATGTATCAAATGAAAAACAATCTTATCATATTGACTTTGCAAGAATGCAGGCATGAGAATATGCTGTAAATCTTTGATATACTCACCATTTGATGGTGGTGGTGGCCGTATGGAATACTAGTCTCTTGAAAAAAGGCACTGAGCGCCGTCTAAAATAAAGAAACATATTATGTGCATGTTTGTGAGATTTCGCTTAACACAAAGAGTATCAAATGTTTATGGTTAATAGTGCATGCATGCCACACGGTGTCATGAATTTATAGACAATGCTACATTAACCAGCAATGTTTACATTGTGTTTAACCAAATAAATAGCATCTTAGAAACCAAACAATTCATCCAAATGATAGATTTTGCTAGAAGACAGATTGACAAACAAAACTATCAAGGGACGATTTTTGCTGTTAGCTGCATGGTTTGAGAATTCCACGCAAACCAGCGGTCATCTTCATTGCATAATAGCATTTGCTAACCGTGCTAGCTTGTGCTGTGTGTCATGAGGAAGGATTATAGTATTTAATCTAGAGTAAATTCTAATTGGATATTCGTCCCGTCAAGCTTTTGCTCGGTTCAAACTATCCATTTGAACTTTCTGGCTGTATTTGTGGTAAAGTGACAAACCGTAACAAATATAGACTGTACGCTTCATCTAAATTAATATTCTTCTAAAAATAACCATCTTAAAATAATATGTTACGATTTATCACTGGTGGGTAGACTTCCCCTAAAACGTAATGCATCACATTTCCAGGCTGCAAATAACATGGCAGTCAAAGCCAGGCAAGTAGTACAATAGGCTTCACAGTCAGACATAAACATAACTGCTGAGCCTGAAATCCCTTACCTCGAATTGCCAATGTGCCGCTTGCAATAGTTGTTTCGCCTGATCGGCTGCGCATCCAGCTGTCAGGACGAACTGGTTTATCATAACTTGATGTTTAAGTTCATCCATATTCGCCGGAGCTTATTTCCGAGCCGTGGGCTGTAGTGTTGGGTTCGTGATTCAGTTTTTGAGGCTTTATTTCTCTCGTTCCTCTTTCAGTCGTCCACCATTACAGCCGGCTGAGCAAACACAAATATTTACCTACTGTAGGAACGGTAGAGTAGGGGAGCCTCTAGATTGACATCACACGGTAGCCAATGGGAGGGTTGGAGACATCGTGGGACTTGTATGCTGCAAATAGTTGCTGTGTGAGTCGTGCTGAAAATGACAACATTTCATAATTGGTATTTTACGCATGGCAAAAAATATGACTATGTGACGTAATATTGTAAGCATTATATTTTTTCAGATAAGGTGTGGTAATGCAACGCCATACAATTAAATAAAAGCGGGGTTTGCTACGTTAGTGCTATGGGTTTGGACTACAACTCCCATCGCTACTCGCTTTGTTTGTAAGGCTGTAGAAGGCAACCATTTATGAATGACAGCCGCTCCCGTCCAATTCCCATCAACGCTGTGCCACTATCATGCCAAATATGGTAAACAAATGTTCTAACACCAATTAAATTGCAGAAAGCTACCATAGAGAGCAGCATGCAGCCCGTAGACACTCTTGGGAATATTTAAAAGCCAGGCCCTTCAACTCTGCGCAGCCTCGACAAATCTCCATTTGCATTACGCATTAAACCATTAAACCTATTCTGCAAAGCTAACTGAGTTTCATCGGTGCCTACATGACTAACGTCATTCAGTCTAAATTAAGACAGCCATGCTGACCACCTCAAACATGACGACCCTTAGCATGGGCATAAACTTAATTGAATTATATTATATTGAATGCCATTTCCTCCTATCTCCTATTATCTGGGCAGTAGCCGATTCTCAAATGCAACAGTAAAAAAACATTCATTTGACATGTTGGCATTAATACTAACATGAAAAAACTTCATCTAAAAAAAAACATTATTGACTAATATAGAAGTTAACTATAATCAGTTGTCATGAAGGATTCATAACTTTCTTTGTTGTTATGTGCTGTCAGCCTTGACAGGGCCATAGGCTAGAAGTTTCCCGTTTGTCAAAACTGGCTATAGCTTTTATAGATCTATATACATCTAGAGGGTGGCAATTTCCTTGTTCACAGGCCGAGAAACTTGGTGACTGGACCTAGGCCAGTGTTGATAAGCTTGTCACAATGCGAATTCAGTTATCACCGTTTACCATTTCGCAGCCTATCATAACATCATAATGATTGATATGGGTATGTGGTCTCAATATTGCCTCCCCAAGTGCGCTCTGTCTTCACCAAATAGTTCAACACGTCTGTAAAACTGTGGCTCTATAGCGACACATTTATTCTACCTCAGGAAACTCTTGTTTTGTTTTTTGGGAAGTTAGGAAGTTGGGAAGCTGAAAAAGGTTCGCAGCCTACGCATCCCGCAGTGCACCGCTCATGTCCTCCCAAGTAGCGAATCTCGCGCGACTTTGCTGTAATTTTCTTCAACAAGGAATAACAACACTCAACTCAGTTGTTTCGTCGTTTGTCTTTTGCAGATTACCCTTTTAATGATTGATTGTTTCAAACAGATAGTCATAGTTTAGGTTTCCAAACTGTTTCTTTTTTGATCGTTTTCAAGAAAGTCACATATTTGGTCTCCAAACGGGAGTGTTTTAAGACATTGAAACAACCGAGGATAATGATGGGAAGCTGAATTTTACAACACTAATTTGGATTGTTTGACTTTATTTTCAAATTGATCTAAAGACGTAAATCTGTTGTAAAATGGGTTCAATACTCAGCCGTAGAATTGCTGGTGTTGAAGATATTGATATTCAGGCTAATTCTGCGTATCGATATCCACCGAAATCAGGTAAGTTTCCTCGAGTAACGCGTTGGTGCGACTTTGCTGCAGAAAAACAGCGTCTATTCCTATTAAAACATTTGTTTGTCACATTCCTTATCCACACGTGACATTTCTAGCTTTAAGCAAAAGTTGTTTTCTTTTTCCGTATCTAATCGTTGTCAGGGTTTCCCCTAAACCTTTCTGTGGCACATAATTATACAAAACAATAGTAGGCCATCGAATTTTTCATTGTGTATTTTTTTCTTGAGCATTGTTATTTTCCATAAAGGACAGATCACCACGGTTCAACATGCAATCAACTATTAAATATCCTGACTTGCGGAGTAGGCTACTTGCGTAAACAAAGATTTAAAAACTTTAGCCATCTCTGAGCATCACTCATATTTCTAACTTGACTCACGTTTAATTCTCCTTCAGGCAATTACTTCACCAGCCATTTCTTTATGGGAGGGGAGAAGTTTGACACACCACAGCCAGAGGGATATCTATTTGGTGAAAACATGGATTTAAACTTTCTAGGCAACAGACCTGTACAGGTAGGACATCTCTGTAGACACTCTGTAGACGTTGCAGCCTTTCTGTGGTCAGATCAGTCTTAGTGAGATTTGTGTTTCAATTTATGGTCTCTATAATATGATAATCCCCCAGGCAATGAGATGTAATACTGTAATCCATTATCTAGTATAGATATATCTCATCATGTGCACATGCAAACACACACACACACTGGTAATTTAACACGGTCGACTAATTCCACATCCTAAATTGAACAAAAAACATTATGTAAAGTGTTGATTGTGACCTATTAAAGTAGTCCCTTGATAAAAAAAAAAACATTTCGTGCCATGACCCACACAAAAGTAACAGTGCCTGTTTTTATTATTTTCAATCTCCACTCAAAACAAACTGTTGTTTTCCCTAACTGCCTTTCCTCTTAATTGATATTTGAATATTGTCTCAATTCAAATTTTTGGTTGGCTTTCGAGTTGCCAAACAACTCTTTTCAAGGCATGACATTTTCCAAAATGGATGATTCCAGAAAGAGCTCAAAGCGACAGTGTATGGTATATTTTAATACACTGTTGCTCAAACTTGTTTCCTTAATCTGTGAATCTGAACATTTCAGTTCCCCTATGTGACCCCAGCTCCACATGAACCAGTGAAGACACTAAGGAGTCTGGTCAACATCAGGAAGGATTCTCTCCGTCTGGTCAGGTACAACAGCTGACCCAGCTATTCTGTAAAGCGCCATGATACATGTGTAATGTTTTGGCGCTCTATAAGCACAATTGAATTGACCCCAGTCTAAGGAATGCCATTGATTGGAAATTACCTTCCTTTCATTGGCCGCCATAACTAAAAATGAAAGTCTGTGAAAGTTACACAAATTGTTATGGCGCTCTCGGGAAAGCCTTCGGTTCAAACTTGCCAGCAGTTGCATCAGACCGTGTAGGTTTGAAAGAAATTCCTGGCTCTGTTTTTAGAGCACGACTCTGAAATGTATTTATTTATTTATTTATTAATGTATATGGTTGATTGTGTTTCACAGGTACAAAGATGATTCTGATAGCCCAACAGATGAGACTGGCAGCCCCAGAGTACTCTATGGTGTGGAGTTCAGTTTTGATGCCGATGCTCGAGTTGCCATCACACTATACTGTCAAGCCTTTGAGGAATTTTCCAATGGAATGGCCATGTAAGATGTTTTACATTACAAAATACATACAGTACATTTCAACCAGTGTGTTAACCAGATTAAGTCAGTGTGTATCATGATACTTTTGCTGTTTAAAAATACTGGCATGAGAGGAGTATTGATCTTAGTTTGTCCTTAAATTATTTTGACTCGACTTATTAATGTTAGACTGGCTTAAAACATTGTCCTGGGGATTATCACAGAGGGTTTCGACTAAGATGGGTCACATTTCATGGGTGATGTGGCGCTATAGAAACGCAACGCACATGCAGTTCGAAAGCTGAGCCCTTGGCAACCGATAGCAATGAGACTTCAGCTCCTCTCGTGGGATTAGAACTGTGCAAGGCCATTGTTTACAGTGAATGTTCTTGGTAGCTCCCAGACATTCTAATAGCATAATTTATGCACTAATAACTAAACTCTGGTCATGTAATGACATGTAATAATGTTTATAATAATGATGATATTTTTTCACTCATTGTAGATACAGCCCCAAAAATCCCTGGCTTGCATCCGAAACAGTCCACTACAAGAGAGGCATAAACCAGCACTTTTCCCTACCCTCCTTTAAGATTGACTTCACCAAGTGGAAACCAGAAGAGGTGTGCTGTTCTCCAGTGTTATGACACTAGCAATAGAGAGTGGGTGGTTATGACTCTGATAGTCATCACAGCTTAGACTGTCTGTGTGGGGAAGGGGATATTGAAAGACTCCATTCTAGATTTCCATGCACTCGAGGGTGAATAATAGTGTGAGAAGTCTGAGGAACCTTTTGGAATTTATGCAGATTAAATAGTAAATGCAATAGAAAACAACAGGCTTTTTGAACTGATAACAGAATCAAATAGACGACATTGTGAAACCATGTTATGGTGAAGCATTAACAAACGCGTGTGTTTGTTTGCTTTGTCTCAGCTGAACTTTGACCTTGACCGAGGGGTCTTTCCGATGGTGATCCAGGCCGTTGTGGATGAAGGGGAGGGAAGGGCTCCTGGTAAGGTCTCCTCCCAAAAAACAATATCATACTGTATTAGACACAGGTCCTTCTGAGCCGAGTTTATGTCTGTAATGCCTGTCTTTGTTTTGTGTGTCACAGACATATCGGGACATGCACATGTGCTGTTGGCAGCCTTTGAAAGGGTAGGTTAGTCTCATGCCTGTTCATGCAGACAGCCGGGCCAGGTGTGGTTATGGTTCGGGTTGGACCTTTTGCCCCCTCATAAAAACTTTCTTGACACGGAATGTGACATAAAATCTAGACACAGAATTGGCATGTCTTGACATAACACCTTAATCTCTGTCTTAGTGATGTTGAAAGAAGATTTTGAAAAGTAAAGAAAAATCCGCACACTCGAGTCTTTGCAAACAAGTTTTTTTACTCTATGTGCAAGCTTTCGGTCAGATGACCTTCTTCAGGCAGAGTAAAAACACATTAAGTGAAACAGTGCATGAGGTTACATATAATCATTGATTCATGACACCAGCACGAATCAGAGCTCTTGCCTTAGTTGGATAGAAACCAGTGGCAAAATTGGGAAGGGTTCGGGTTGCATCCGCCAACACATTCACAATAGGTTTTCGAAATGTGACATGACCAGCAGTATTTTGGCTTACTTATTTATGTCTATCATTGTTGCCTTATTTGGGATTGTGGCTCCCCGAAAAGCAATGTGCTTTTTCAATTGTGTAGTGGTGAGAGGTTTTTGATGCAGGCAGCCATTACACATTACATCCACTCATCAAGTCTGGACCTCATTTCCCCTTTTGGGGAACAGAATTGTTTGTAATGCGTTGGCAGTTAGCTACGTAATTCTGAACTACAGAAATCGTCTTTTCAACAGTGTTAAGAGAGTTTAAAAACAACCTTCTGGAATTCTCTATGTCCACCGTTCCCTTCACTAATTGGCAAATGCACCCATGGACAGGGATGTAAAGATAAGATTAACGTACATAGCTAACTGCCTTAAAGGCAAACAGTGGCCTTTAGCCTGCAGCCACCAATACAGGTTTCACTTGTAAAGTTTGGAATCGGGATTCTCTGTTTATAGAAGAAAAATGGGGTAGAAAGTAAATGCCATGGTTTTACATGGCAGCTCAGTACTGTCCTTAGCACAGACCTCATGCCTAGCGGAGGTTTTCCAAAGTGCAATTATGGTAGCGTAGCTGTCAACAGAAGCTGGAAATTGACACTTTCTATTAATAGAGTGTAAGTGCTATGAAAAAGCTAAATATTCTCTTATTCTCTTGGGCAGCACGTTGACGGCAGCTTTTCTGTGAAACCCCTGAAACAGAAGCAAATTGTAAGTGTGTGTGTGCGTGTGAGAGTGTGTGAGTACTCTGTGATCATTTTTAATTTGAGGTCTCTGTACGAATGGACTCTCTCATCACACGTGCAAGTTCTCCTTGGATAACATGTTTAGTAGATGTTTTAATGATTTGTATGCAGCGCCGATGGGAAGCTCTGTTTTAACACTCAATACGAAACTTCAGAAATTTTCCATGAAGTCTGTTCCTGTTGCCCTCTGGCTGTTTGTGGTGAACCTCTGTTAAACATCAACCTTAGTTGCTCTTTCTGCTTCCCCATCCA
>NW_027468674.1:27878291-27893291 GCF_046254945.1 Alosa pseudoharengus | reverse complement strand
AAATTATTGTAATAGAAAAAGGTGTTCCTTATCTGTGCATCACCCACACAGCTAACCGAGCTGTTTAGCAGCACAAGGGTTTAGTCAGCTCCTGTTAACAAGGAAGGATCAAACTTAGCACTCAGTCGCAATGGAATTTGTGAGGTTGCATTCCTGTTAATGACCCCTGCGCATACGGAAGATATGACACCATCTTAGTCTTTCCATAATTCATTTGTGCATTCCTCTCTGGTCACACTCATAGCAGTGTCCTCTGTTCTGTTGTCAAGGTCACAGTGACCGAGGGGACCCCAGAAGCGATCACCCCTAACTCAGGTAAGTCCCCAGACACAGGTGCATCATTTCAGCAGGGTTTAGATTAGAGTGGGTGTTGTGTATCCATCACAGTAATGTTATTGCTTCTGACGATACAGTTGGCTGATGATTTTAATGATGATGGTAGTTTTATCCTGGTAATGCTGAACATCAAAGACAAATTATGGATGAATTATCTGCAGAGATGCTCCTCATCTATTTGTGATTCATATTTTAGTGATGAGGGTTAAATGCTGCTTTAGTTCCTAATGGATTGCAGCAAAGCATGGAATATGAAATTCACAACTTAATGAGCCTGAAAATGGAATGAATCTGCAATGCAAATAATAATTTATCGACCTGATCTAAAAAAAAAAAACACAGGTTTCCGTGAGACACAATTTAAATATGCAATAGCTAAAATATCTGAATATTGATTTTGTGAATGTGTTGTAAATGTTTCATAGATGCTCATGACATTACGTATAAGGGGAATTTTCAGTAGTTTAAGCCTGCAGTTATACAGTTATATTAGTTACACACATGATGTGTGTTTATTAATGGGATCTTCTGGGTAAATTACACTGTGAGCTGTCAGAGGTATCTGACTAGAATGGCTTTTTTGAGCTCTGAACTAGAGAGACCCAACAAACTTGGATTGATCTTATGATGCAATAAATTGATTAGCTACAGTAATGGGGTTGCCATTAACTCGGTGACCGATAACTCGGTCACTTGTTGATCCCTCCATCTCTGTCGTCAATTCATGACCACACGCCCTCCCCCCTTTCTCTCTCTCTATTTCTCTCTCTTTCTTTCTCTCTCACTCTCCGTCAGATGGCTGTTCTCTGGTCCACTCTGTGAGTGATGTCCTGCAGGGCTGTCACAGTGAGCGCAGCAGTCTGACCCGTACTGAGAGCACCCCCTCCACAGAGCTGGCCCTGCCTGGTGAGCCCCCCCCCCCAGCCTCCAATACCCACCCACACTGGCACCGCCATCTCCACGTGCCTCGTTTGGTCTTGTTTACTTACTGGAGTTGCATGGAGCCACTTAGTTTCATCTTACACTAAAGCCCAAGTCTATGTCTTATAACCTTGTAACTGCTTGCAACATGTTCTTGTTCCAAATGAATGAATGCCAAAAAGATTTCCAGAAAATGTCTTGTTTGAAGTGAAAGAATCCATTAATGAGATTTGCAGCAATCTTTTCAGCACGGTTGTGAAAGCCAAGAGAACCTTAGTTTATTTATTAAGGAATAAATTATCTTAATGTCAACTTGGTATTTCATAAGAAAACACAAAACAATTTAACATTTTAATTAATAACAGCTTCAATTCAACCTGTACTGGAGTTAGTTGGTGAGTTGCACATACAACAACCTCTTCTAAACTAGCTAGACTAGCTCTGTGAATCAGTGCTGTAGTTGGAGAAAGATGTCGATGATGTAATGATAATATAATCTCAAAGCAGCCAACTCTGGCATTTAGCAGACAGGTGTTGCAAGGGGTATGATTCTAAAGCTCTCCTTCAGTGCGAATGTCGAGACAGGCTGTCATATTGTATATGCATGATCTCTCTTTTCATGTGTGTATTGCTTGTCTTTTTGACTCTCTGACAACAAAGCTTACTAACAAGCTTGAAGGTATTTTTGTTGTGTGACCTACTATTGTTCTACTTCCTGTATGAGGAATCAATTCAAAATACTTCGGCAACTAAATGTCAGTGTTGACACGGTGGTGTTTAGTGGCTAAAGTGTTTGTGGAATTGATCCGGTCTGCTCTGTCCGCTAACCCCCTCTGTCTGTTCTCCACCTGCCTGTCTGGCTTCGGCTCCTCTGACCTCACTCAGATCCGGAGCCCAGCTCTCCCGCTGATGAGGAGTGACCGGTAGGTTCCAGGCGTTCTGCTCTCGCTCCTTTCTCACCTGCCCCACTCACGTTCAGGCTTTGTGTCTGTCTAATGCCACAGCATGATATGTCTTATACACACTACACCGGGTGTTGTGGAGTTTTGGAAGTGTATTGTTCTGTGTTCTAATTTTACTCTGTGTTGTTTTTTGGAGAAATTCAAGCCTTCTACATTTCCATGTACATTTCCATGTACAGATTTAAGCACAATTTAGTACAACCTGGAAAATCATTGTGTGGTGGTCAATGTTGATATTGTGGTGGGCCGCCATAAATAAGTCAACGTATGGGAAACACTGCACATGTATATAGTGCTATCATCAACTACATAACTGCAGCAACATGGCGGTTTGGTGGTGGTTATGCTGACTGCACACTTCCTGTAGCTATCCAGACTTTTAGTGCTTCATCAGGATGACGCACGTCCACCTCTGTCTGACGGCTCTCTCCTCTGGGCTCTCTGTCCTGCGCAGGCTCGTCCGAGTCCATGGAGAGCCTGAAGAGCCGCAGCACCAGCAGCTCCAGCCAGCCCCTGCTCTGCCTGCCCAGTTCCCTACACCTGGAGGACGAGCGCCTCACCCCCTAGAGAAGGATCCTGCAAATACATCCCCCCATCCGCTCTCACACCCCATTTATACCCCCGTCCCCATCACATCCCCAAATCCACGGGGCAACTGTCCCTCTCTCCTGATGTGAGACCTCTGCTCATGTGGCAGTGGTCACCGGTGGCGTCTTGAGAGTTCTAGAGAGTTCTAGTTCCTGGTGTATGTTAGTGCACTTTAATTTCTACACTTGGAAAAATATATACATTTCAGAGACTTTGTCAAATTGACACTAAAAGAAATCTACTAGAAGAGAATCTCTGTCCTTGCCCTTTTGCACAAACCAAATGCTTTAGCAAATCATGGCCTTTCTGTTCAGAAACAAAATAGTAGCAATAGATATCTATGTTTATGTTTCATTGCCTTGTTTTGCTATCAGAAAATTAGTCTTTTAGTATTATGTAATCACAGACTGAAGGTAACTTCCATTTCAAAAGCTTTAAATATCCTGTGTACAGCATTAGCGGACTCACTCCAGTAGTTCACACTCTACTTTTGATGCACATAGAATAACTGGCAAGTAGAGATGCCTGCCTTTCAATGCTTCCTGATTAGTTAATGGGATGTTAAAATGTCAGTTTTTATTCATGAAAATATAAAGGCAGCTTGCATACATATTTTTAAAGTGTCATTGCTAGTAGCTTTACAATATCATGATTGAGACAATCTATCTGTAGGACAGCCAATGCCACAGACAGCCCACTGTCCAATGACCCATCAGTTGTGGTGTGACAGTCCTAAAATGGCTCTTCCTGTCCTAATTGAGGGGCTACACTCAATCATTATACACTAAAACGGAACTAGAGAGGAATACTGTATATGGACGTGACAGTGTAATATATACATCCCTATCCTGATCCACAACAAAACAGCCTTGTCCACCAAACAAGCACCTTCGGTGTTCAGTACAATACTTACACTTGGCATGCCATCTAAATGTTGGTTTGTGATTCTGAGTGGTCATTTAAAGGTGTGGACCAGTAATCCCAAAGTCGTGTACTCACCCTCTCAGAGCTCCAGTGTGTTCTCATCAAGAGTAGATCAGCGTTGTGGCATTATCCCTTTAACGTTCTGATGCAGTTGTATCCCTCTGTATACTTGTGCCTTAGAGTACAGTGGCTTTTTTTCTATTGCTATTTGAAGAAACCTCTTTTGTGGTGTGGGAACATCAATGTTTTTGAGGTTTATGAAGTGCATTTGAATTTTATTTCATTCCATTTTAAGTGGCGGTTCATTTCACAGAGTGATATTTGAGAATGTGATTTTATTTGTAGTTTTTATTCATTTTTACTTTACTATATTTCAGTTTTAAGAGTTTCCTGCAGTTTTGGTGATGTTATATTCAGTACTCAACCTAACAACACTTTGTAAACGTTTATGTAGTCTTGATTATTGGTACAAAAGCATTCTAAGTGTACTCCAACCAATCTCTCATCAAAGCCTTTACCAATTTCATTTTCAACAGAGATGCTGTGTAGAGAAATGTATTTTAGCAGCCTATCTTTATTAAACAAATACCAGAGATTATGACTGAAAAGAAATGCCATACAGTGCAATACATTATTGGAAAATAACAATTATAGGGTTTTTTGTGATGTCTATTTGTAAAATGCAGTTGCCAGAAAAAAAAAATATTTTAGAAGCTTGCATGAATGAATTAGGCCTATAAGTTTCATTTTCATTCACTTATGACACACACACACACACACACAAAGACAGTAGCAATGGCGGCAATAATCTCAACTTCAGCTTTTGCTGTAGGTGTTGATCATAGCTGTGCTGTGCAATGCTTATAATGAAGTGAAGGTGTTCCATCTCTGAGACAATGTTGTCTAAACAGATTGGACAATAAATGCCAATACACACTTACACCATAAAAGCCATTTCAGTTGTGAAACATGGTGGACGATTTTTCTGTTAGTAAAGTAGAATTTGGTTAGAAGACAATGGTCTGAAATAAACCATAAACCAACCACAGAATGGCTTAAACATAAGACCTCAACAACTCAAGAATCATAGATGCATGAATCCCAGCATTATTCGTTGGCCATTTTGAGGGACATGATTTCTTGCCTGCCTGCTTGTTTACGGATGGAAAATAAGATATTTTGTTGAACGACCATTTCAGTTGTTACTCAAGCTTACAGCCACAAGGTGGCAGTACTCGCATGGCAAAAGAGTAGCGCACATGTTTCCCCTTTAAATTTTTATTCGAAGTTCGTTTCATTGTTCAACTCTTTTTGTACACTATCGTCTATATAGTTTTGAATTAAACTTCTACAGTTGATGTCATGTAACGAGAGTGCATCTATTAACCTATGTTTTACTGTCCTAGAAATGCCAATAAAATGTTAAAACACGCAAAACGCTTTTTTGCGTTTAATACCGATCCATCAGATTGGTGAGAGAAAATACGTCTTGTAGCCTAATGTAGTCGGGCTAAGACAATAAGTTGATTTATTATTCATATGGTAGGACTATGTCATCGTTGGCTCCTCACTCAGTCTTTAGTATCAGACATAAAACGTGGGACAGGTCAAAAGGCATTCTCGAGCGGGACGTGTGGCGCGGGTTCGTCGCGGGAGAGCGCCTTTTCTCACTGTCGAGCGCGCCATAGGCAACTATGCATTGATGTTCAGTTGAGCGTATTTGCTTTGGGTTGTTTGGCAAGGACAAAAAAATACTTTGTCTCTTTTGTGTGCAGATGTATAGGTTACGCTAAGGGATTAGATTGGTCATGGGCATGTTGTATCTTGAAAATGTAGGACATTTATTGAATGCAGGCTAATTAGCCTATATAAAATGAATAGCACGCGCAAAGCTCTTTGTGAAATATTCAAGCTTTAGGTTTGGATTGAAAACTATCTGTCACATCACGGCTGCACACTGAATTTGACTGAGACGCGAAAAAAGAACATACCTGAAGCATAGGCTATCGCTGACAGCATGACTAATCAAATCAGTTAATGTATCATAGCATGCTGCCTGTTATTTTGCGTAGGCTACTTTCAAAAGATGATACTCTTTTTCATCCTACCCATGAAAAAAAAACAAGAAGGCTACCACAAACTCTACCCAAATAGTCCTGAGGGGAGGGGATATTCTTCGGTATTTCGCCCATGTAGACTATAGGCTACTTCCATAATAACCTATTATAGGTTGTAGACACTCCCCGTCTTGTATTGTGCGGAGGATAGGCCTACGTAAAACCTGGTAACCAGGGAGCCAATCAGAGGGTTGCAAAATGTTTAAAGGACCATAATGAACAAGCTAGGGCTTCGTAAGTCTATGCTACACGGTTTTCGCCCTCAGTCGAGTTTGGTAACTCTAGGATGTAGTTTAGATGTCTGCATTTCCCCCCCTTTAAACCCGTGGACTGGAATAGATTCGATACGAAAGTGGTATGGACTACATTGTTCACCTCTCTTGTGCGCAGCTGTGAGGCATCCTTCATCCACTTGTTGCATGAACCCTGTATCCTACAACTGTGCTGAGACAAGAACACTCAACGCAAAAGCCACTGCGGCAACAGGTTTGCCCAACTCTTCCGTCGATTTGGGTAGGGTGAAAGTATTCGAAAATCAGTTTAGCCTACTTTATGGAAATTATATTCGTTTTTTTTTTTTTTTTTTTTTTTAAATAGGCTTATAAAAGACAACTATTAAAGTTTAATACATAGGCTAATAGCCTGGATATCGAATGTCTGACACTGGAGAGATTCGTCTGAAATAACTCTACCAGTGTAGTCTTTCAAATAGGCTTTTGGTATTTTTAATAGTTTTTTTTTTTTAGATTAGACTACGAGAAGAATTGAAGCGGTTTTCTGTTCAAGATGCCCGTGTTGATGAGTCCGGATATTGCCACGAAGTTTAAAGAGAAATGGATGCTGCTCCATCCAGATGACAGGGATAACATCAACGGTGCCGTAAACCTGGACGATAGCCTGACTAGTTTGCACTGGCTTCAGAATTTTTCTATTCTGAGCGCTAACCCCGAGAAAGGTCCCAGCTCTGGCTGTCACCCGTCTCACATCTACTACAACAAACACCTGCCTCTATGGGGTACCGACTCTCCCTCCAGTCCTCCCGCCGGAGACACCGCGGCGACAGGGATGCCGCAAACTCCCGGGACGTCTTGCAGCCACTCGACCATCACAACCAGTTACTCACATCCACAAGCGGGACCTTATTCTCATAACCATATGACGGCTCACATGAATCCGCCGGAGGAGATCGACTACAAGACGAACCGTCACGTAAAGCCGCCGTACTCCTACGCAACGCTCATCTGTATGGCGATGCAAGCCAGCAAGAAGACCAAGATTACCCTGTCTGAAATCTACAGTTGGATCACGGAGAATTTCTGCTATTACAGACACGCAGAACCAAGTTGGCAGGTAAGGACACTATAGATTACTGATTAATGTTACAATAAGGATGAAATGTTTATTTACAGTCAACATCCATAAACAACAACGTCAACTGAGTAGGACGATGATTTCCCCTGAAGGTGACAGTGTAGTAATACATAGCCTATTATGATTTTATTCGCAAGTTTAGGCTACACCTGTTGTATAACGTGCAACAGGTGAAGAGCCTATTGATCCAATGGGACTTCTCAGAGTCTGGCTCACTCCATTTTTTTCTTTTTTTTTATCTTAAAGGCGCAGGCTATTGTGTTACAGTTAAATTAGTTTAAAAGTAGAATGACCTTAAACCTTACAGAATGTATGCCAACCGTTTTATCTTCCCTGCTTTGATTACTTGACAGCTTTAATGATAAGTCAGAGGGTACTTAAGATGATTTTACTGGTATGGTAGGCCTGGAAGTGTGTGTGTGTGTGTGTGTTTGCGTGTGTCAGATGTGTGTCAGAGTGAGCGAGTGAGTGAGTGGGAGAGAGAGAAGTCCCTTGAAGCTGCTGCTTGTCAAGAGGGACGCTCCATTAGAGTGAGCTTCTTCTGGGAGAGCCGTTGGCAGTCAGGCACAGCTGATCGCGTTTGAAATGCACAGGGCTGCATTACTCGAAAGCCTCATTAACAGCATTTGCTCTCAGCATACACACAACACTACTCGCCCTACCCCCTCTCCCTCCCCCTCCTCCTCCGTCCTATCCCCCCTCTCTCCCTCCTGCAGTACATCTCCACTCCTCTCTGTCACTGTGCTCTCTCTCCTCACACACACACATACACACACGCGCACACACACATACACACACGCACACACACACACACACATGCACGCACACACACGTACACACACAGACCCGTCCGATGAAAGAAGACACCGCTGCCATACGCCACAATGATGTCTCACTGAAACCTGTTACCTTTTAAGATCTGACCTTTCAGCCCTGCCGTCCTCTCGGCAGTCTTCATCAAGTACTGTAGTGCTCATTGTGATGGTAAACCCCAGTCTCGGACAATGAAAATACACCTGTGATATTGCCTCGGCTCATTTAAGACCACCCTGGTGGGTTGGATAAATCAATTGGGATGATATAAAACCGGAGAGGGAGGGGGGGGGGGAAACGCTTCACGTTCAGATGTATCCTTTTGTTCCACCTGTTTACCCTCATCCTCACCCCCACACGGCTAAGCGTGAGCTATTCTCTCTTCCTGGTAGTGTCTTATCATTTATTTAAACAGGCCCTACAAGAGTGCTCCATGGCAATGGGGGATGTTCCAAGTGTAATTTGTTTGTCAGGCAGAATGCACAGGAGGCAGGCCAGGGAGAGATAGAGCGCAGGCGAAACAATGGGAAAACTCACAGGGTTTCTCCTCTGTGGATTCATCACCCTGGGACTGTGTCTTGGCTGATGAGAGAGAGGTGTTGCAAGGCTTATTTTCAAGCCTGGATCCATTCAGTCAGGAAGTGTTGTTAAAATTGTGTGGGAAATTAAAGGGATGCTGGCTGAAATGTTGGTTGAAGTGAATGATGAGATGTTTAAATGAACAATCAAATCGAAGCAGGCTCCAAGCTTTCTAATCTGGTAAAAAAATAGCTGTTTTACAACTTTTGTCTTTTGTAGACTTTTAGTATCAGCAGAAGAAACAACAGGGTGAGTTTTGAAATGAATGATGTTTCAATGTTTTTTTTTTCATGTTTCTCTCTTCTAGAATTCCATTCGCCACAACTTGTCCTTGAACAAGTGTTTCATGAAGGTCCCACGGCAGAAGGACGAACCGGGGAAAGGAGGGTTCTGGCAGATCGACCCTCAGTACGCCGACATGTTCGTTAACGGCGTCTTCAAGCGCCGGCGAATGCCCGCCACCAACTTCACCACCCAGCGGCAGAGCAAGCACCAGCTTTCCTCCTGCGGTCAGTCTGGCCAGGGCAGCCAGCACCTTGGCATGGCCTTCTACCAGGGGACGGGCATGGACCATAAGCGGAAACAAGCGCCACCCAAGCGTGGAGGTAGCAAGCTGGCACGGATGCCCAAGTCCCCGCTGCTGGCCACTGAAGCCAAGGGGGCGGACATGCTCCGTGGGGACTTTGACCTGGCCTCGGTGTTCGACGACGTCCTCAGCAGCGGTGGCAGCACGTTCGAGGATCTGGACATCAACACGGCGCTGAGCTCCCTTGGCTGTGAGATGGAGCTGTCCCCTCAGGGGCAGCACGCTGCCGCCACCCGGGGCAAGTGGTACGCCAGCGAGGACGAGCAGGCCTGTGCCTACCTTGAGGCCAGCAGCATGATGGGAGACCTCCAGCATCAGCACCAACAACAACAGCATCGACAACTCCACCACCATCAGCAGCAACAGCATCTACAGTCCCATCCACTCTATTACGAGGGCATGACTCTGTTCTCAGATCAGCACCAGCTGCACCCTTGGGAGGAGATCAAGGAGGAGCCTCAGCCAGTCCCACTGTCCCTGGACCAGGGCTTTGGGTTCTCTGAGGGCTTCTTTTCAGAGATGCAGCTGTGGGAGAGGGCGGAGTCATATATGTAGCTCTGAGTATGTCACATGACAGGAAGTCAGTTGTCCAACTCATATCTCACCAGATCAGATATGCATTGTCTTTGCTGGTCTGAAGACCTACAGACTTTTGTTTTGCTACATTAGCATAATTATTCTTCATATATATATGTAATGAAAAAAAAAATCATTTTTGATTCTGTTTTTTTTACCTTTTCCATGTTTTTTTGTTATTTTTACAAAATCTATGCCGTATGTTAGTTTTTGTGATCTTTTTATGCTCATTTAATATGCTTATGAGCAGTAGATGATCAGTGTAGTTAAAGTATGATTACTACATAAAATGAATTAGCAATGAATCAAATTTCTTTAATCAAGTTTAATATATATTCATTTGAGTTCATTGTGAATTGTGACCTGCACATTTTTCAAATCATACAACCGAACAAAAGGGAAGAAAGTGGCTGCTGTAGACCAACCCTAAGGGAGCCACGCACAAGCACTTTGTCACAGAATTGGGTTGTGATTGCAGTATGAAGAGAAAATCTCCTATTTATTTTTCAACTCAAAGAACATATTGATTGAGACGTAAAGAAATGGAGTGGTCTGTGTTTTTTAAATAATAATAATAATAATATCAAGTTTGGATGATTTATGAAAGTCAATGGCAAAGACTGTTATGAAAGATAAATGGATTGAACATAGTTTAAACACAGTGACTCAGTTGTTGATGTTTTTTGTACTTGAACAAAATGATCAAGATCATAAAAGATGGTGCATGTTGAGATCACGTAATTCACATCCAATTTCCAGTTCCATGCAATGTTATTGATTCCAGTCATACTGCAGTGCCTTTACATAATAACATTTGGTGCCAGTCAATGTTTTTTGATGATCAGTTATGGATAGTAGACTCTCCTGACTGTAAATTATTGATTTTCAGTGCAGTTTTCTCCCTGTTGCTTTGGTAAAAAGTCAGTATGCAAAATATGAGAAAGATTCATCAAATCCTTTTTTCTAACTCTCACTCTAACTAGCCAAACATGCAACATACAGAAGGTCATGGTGTCGAGGTCCTAAATCCTACATCTGGTATGGAAAATGGTAGTTTGGTCTTAACATTTTATATTAATATGCTGAAGAAAATGACAAAATGATTTTTTTGCAACGAAAATGCTTCATATACAGTGTCTGTTTATCTGTGCAATAAATCCTTTGTGAACACATTGTCACTGTACTTACCTGTTAACCAACATGAGCAGGGCTTCAGACTCATTGCAGTTCTGTAATCAGAGATCTTTTGCAAGTAAATATTAGTGAGCGAGATATACTTGCAATGCTTATTAAACTGCATTTACACAGTTAAATATATTAATGTTTAACCTCATCCTTAAGACTTTACTGACATGGCTTAGGCTTCATAGCTGTTATCTCATCATGTCATTGAAAAAGTTTTCTGAAGTTGTTTTGTCTGATTGTCACTCAATGCAATGAATAAAGTGGGTTTAGACACACGTCCCTCTGTCTTGTGTTGTGATTTGTTTAGTTTTAAAAAACATAATGCACTTGAACAGAAACATTGGACAGGAGCTAAGATGACCATATGTAAGCTGTGTTAACACACATCGGTCCATTAGTGTCACAATGATGACCAGAAACATAGGGACACAGAGATGATTATCTCCATTTTATACAATTCTACAACATATATGGCCATACATATGTGTGTGTAAAGAGGCCTGCTTATTATTCTGAAGCAAACACTGATTTATCTTTCCTAGTCTAGAGGGCAGTTGTTTATTGACCGAAGGAGTAGAGGTATGAATCGGGCCAGTCAGGACTTGCCTAGTGTCGTCACTGTGCGCAATATGTTATTGGAAAGGGACACGTGGCGATGTGTGGCGTCTCCTCTGACCCTCTGTGCTCTGACCCTCGTTACTGAGCCGTGGGTCTGATGTGCCAGACAGGAGCGGTGTGATCGCATCTCACATACAGGCTGGCTGAGTCTGATGCCTTGAAATGCCCTCCGCCGAGATAAATGTTAGAGACACTCTGACGCAGGAATGCGCGCGGCGCTCAGAAACAAATGTCGATATTTGATTGAAGGCCGCTCACACCATTTCAGCTTTTCATCTACATGCTCAGAGTGAGCTTGCAGCCATTCCAGGGGCACCGTCTGAGCCTTTACACGCTACTGTGTTTATTAACGGCTAAGTTCGCCAGTGAAATCTCTTTTTAATTGAAAAGGTGGAAAAAAGGAGATTATTCCAAATCAAAGGTTGTGCCTCCTTCTGACTTGTAGGGTGTGTGTGTGTGTGTGTGTGTGTGTGTGTGTGTGTGTGTGTGTGTGTGTGTGTGTGTGTGTGTGTAAAGATCTCATAGAAGCCGTGAAATAACTCACATTCCATGAGCATCAGGGGCGGAATGAGGGGGAGTGATGAAAGCAGACTCAACACTAAACACCCGTCAAGGAGACAAAACACCCTCAACAAACCCAATGAAGTAAAGCCATTTAGAAAACCACTCCAGAGCTGTCCAGGTACACCCCAACATGTCAAGCAGAGTGAGTGGGATTCTTCAGTAGACACTTTTCTCCAAAGTGGCACAGGGACTGACAATGTTCGAGTGTCCAGCAGGGGCAGGGGCCAACCATTTCTCCGGCGGTAATGTTACCCCTGCTCCACACCCCGAGCTTTCCACTTAAAGTCCCACCACAGACGGTGGCACTGTAACAATTTGAGTGAATGTATATGAGAGGAATGTCATCTGACCGAAGCAGCGAGAGATGGCCGCAGAGAAATGGAAGCTCTGTGGCTGTCGTGCGTGCGTGAGGGAGATGAGAGGGACCACTGAGATGGCAGTGTGGGGGTGGAGGACCGATGGGGGGGGTGGCTGATGAAGGGCTCTTCAGGGAGGCGGCTTCTGTGGAGGTGGCACAGCCAGGCATCCTTGGTCGTGGAGATAGCATTATCTCCCAGGAGTCAGAGCCACAGTGCTCAGTTTTTGTGTGTGTGTGTGTGTGTGTGTGTGAGAGAGAGAGAGAGGGATGGAGAGAGAAAGAGAGTGTGCCCTTTGTAGTATGTAAGTCTTATATTTATGTGGGTGTATATGTGAGCTTAAGTCTCAATGTATGCATGGCTATTAATGAATGTGCTTTGAGTGTGTGTGTGTGTGTGTGTGTGCTGGCGTGTGTCTGTGTGCATGGACACATGTGTATCAGTGAATGTCTGTGTATTTTCATGTGTGTGTCTGTGTGTGTGTGTGTGTGTGTGTGCTGGCCCGGTATGCGGACCTATCAGCAGGAACAGGGCCAGCTGTCAGGTCCAGTGCTGTGTGTGTGTGTGTGTGTGTGTGTGTGTGTGTGTGTGTGTGTGTGTGTGCGCTGCTGCTTTATGTGGCTCTGGCACAGCTGGCGCTCCCAGATTACTGGTGCACGACGGGCACTCAGGCCAGATCAGTCTCACACACACACACACACACACACACACACATGCGGGGGTCTCGTCCACTCACCCATCCACAGTCCGAGTCCAATCATGCACGCATGGGAGCACTCTCAAAGTCATGGGAATTGTGCTAATCACATTTGCCATATCTGCCCATTTGATCAGGGAGGAGTTTTGCTTTTCAGCCAAAGACGAGATGAAGACCCAAACTTACGTCCTTCATGTCTGTATGGTCCATTTGAGGTGAATATTGTTTCTTTTTTTATATCCACCAGATCCAAAGCCTTCAGGTGCACTGGGCAGTGAACAGTGCAGCACAGAAAGGTTTGATTGGATGTGGAACAAAAGCAAAGCAGATGCCCTTTTTGCAAAAATATTGTGAATTTAGACATTTCACGTAACACTACGCACTTCACACTGAGAGGTTGCCAACTGTACGTTTACGCATTGAATATGCATTCCTGACTATTGCGAAGGTGTCAAAAAAATTCCTTGTTTATTAACACAAAACTGGAATCCAAGGTAAAGGAATCCCAAGGTTTCATGTGAGGTGGTTACACTTTTTAGCTTCTACAGTTCTACAAAAAAACTACATCTAGTTCTTCTGTTGTCACACATCAACATTCTGTATTTTCCTATAGGAGCTGAAACCTAAATACTCATGACATCCAATGTACCGAGTGTGCATTTTTTCAGTAAATACCAAAATTAATTTCACCTGAATTTCAATAGCCTCTGGAACAAAACCATTTAGAGATGAAAGCCTTCTTACCCAACCAGTGTTTTCTCCTGCAGTGCCACCATGTGTGTTAAAGTATCAATTAAAACGTCCATGCTCTAATCACATTTAGAACTTCTTTGGTCCAGACACATAGTCTCATTCCTGGCTGGATTGTATCGCTGACCACCAACAGGGCTGGGTCAAAGTTCATAGGTCATTAAGTGGCTTCCCCCATTCTACTGAGGACAATAATCCGCAGCAGATGATGTAGCTTGTCTTGACTGTCACCACTATCAGTTTAAACACTCGCTAGTAAAAAGAAGTCTTGTGTCAAAGTTTATAGGGTATTATTAGGCTAATTTAACCTCTGGGTTTTTGTGTGGGAGCATTGAGGAGATTGCCCATTGTAAATGTAAGCAAGTACTGTCCGATTAAGTGAAAGTAGCCCCCAGGGACCTGGTGGAATCTTTGTTTTAAACGGTTGTCACATTTTATTCCATTCAAAGCATTTTACTGTAATATGTGAATCAATGGCACACATTTGATTCCACATTTCTTTTTTTTACATTGTGTTAATTTGCACCAATTTGTTGATCTGAAACAGGATTGGAAAACTGTAATTATCTTCCTAATGTACTTGCAGGTCTACATTGTACCCCAGCATTTTCACACACACACACAAAAACACACACATACAATCACACACTCTATCATTACACTCAAGATACACCCTGTGTCCGTGAGCACATCTCCATTTGTGTCTGTGTTTTACCCACGAGTGCTGAATGCATTCCCAAATGGACTTTATTGGAATCATTGTTCAGAGGGGAAACATGAAAACCTAATTACAAGGGGGCTAGCGAGCCTTGTAATTAGTTGTCTCACACCACCCTTGTATTTTGTCGCACACAGCCCAGCTGAAAATCCACTGCTTGTCCTTTATGTTACGCTGTTTTGATGTGCTAATTTTATTGATTGCCCTGCTGAAACGTACAAATAGACACACACACACACACACACACACACACAGGCGTACACAGTCGCAAACACAGAAAAAAAGAGAGGGAGAAAGAGAGAGAGAGAGAGAGAGAGAGAGAGAGAGAGAGAGAGAGAG
>NW_027468674.1:27858291-27873291 GCF_046254945.1 Alosa pseudoharengus | reverse complement strand
AATACACATACATAATACATAATACCTATACTATACCTTATACTGTACACAATACACATACATATTGCATGCATAGAGGTTGGAATAAGTGGAGCACAGGAGCTGTGGGACTAGTGGTTGTAGGTCCCAGGTGAGAGGAGCAGTGCTATCGCAGGGTGTTCACCATCACTGGGGCTTCATTAAAAGAGATTGGCTCTATGGGGAATACACCTGCTGAGGCCAGACAGGAGAACAAGAACATGAAAACACACATACTTGTGGCTTTGAGGAGACTGGGGGAGGGCAGAGGTGTGTGTGTGTGTGTGTGTGTGTGTGTGTGTGTGTGTGTGTGTGTGTGTGTGTGTGTGTGTGTGTGTGTGTGTGTGTGTGTGTGTGTGTGTGTGTGTGCGCGAGAGAGTGTGTGTGTGTGTGTGTGTGTGTGTGTGTGTGTGTGCGCAAGAGAGAGTGTGTGTGTGTGTGTGCGCGAGAGAGAGTGTATGTGTGTGTGTGTGTGTGTGTGTGTGTGTGTGTGTGTGTGTGTGTCTGTGTGTGTGTGTCTGTGTGTCTGTGTGTCTGTGTGTGTGTGTGTGCCATACCTGTGTGTCTCCCTAAGGGTTCCATGGCAGTGGAGGATCCACCTGTTCAAAAAGACCCAGTCGGTGGACCACAGATATGCCACTATGTAAGTCCTCCCCCAGGGACCTCCTAAGCCAGGCGTGCTGTTGTTTCAGGACCGGACAGACACATGTTTAGACCAGCACACTTCTGACTGTATCTAAATATCTAAAATAGCTCAAATAAATGACAAACTAGATATAGTATGTACAATACACATATGACCTACAAAAAATTTTTCAGTTAAATGTTGCTCACAACACGCTGTTTTACAACATTTAACACGCTGTTTTGTGAGAGACCAAACTGCATGGCAGGGATTTAGATATCAGTTTTACCATGCAGTAAGCAACTGGTGTTTCTTCATTCACGGTGTCTCACCTACTTTTAGCTGCCAAGGAACACAAACAAACACACACACACACACACACACACACACACTTGAAGGGAGAGAGAGAGAGAGAAAGAAAGAGAGAGAGAGAGAGAGAGAAGTGGGCTAGGAGTGTTCAAATCACTAATTGGACACAGGAGAACTGGGGGAACTAAAAGGTCTCCTCTGGGATGGAGAGATAACAGCAAGAGAGGAGAGTAAGAAAGGAGAGTACAGACAGAGAGAGAGAGCTGGACTCACAAACCTTACGTGTGCTCATGTGTGAAATATACCCGTGTTTACAATTGCACGCCGACTGTTTGCTAACACAGGGCACTAAAGATCCACCAGAGGAGCTGGGACGGAACAACACTAAAAGCAAGGGTACTCACAAGGCTAGGCGTCAACCTCCTCTGTTACAGACATTACAACAGAGTCTTCGATCATCCACCTCCATACACCGCCACAAGTTACTTTGGAACACGAGACAACAGTCTTGTACTTTTACTTTTACTGAATGACTGAGTTCACATGGTTAATTAGCTTACATTAGTAAAGTTACATCAACTGTAAAACTAAAAAGACAATACTTTTGTTTCATTTAAGTGCTGGTTGCTTGCCTTTAGTAAAAATAAGTCTACGTATTCTTAAAATGTCTTCTAACATTCTGTGTTTGAAGTGTGTGCTATCTCAAATCCTGGAAAGTGTTCTTTTGCGAACTCTTTACATTCGAGTCATGTGAGAGTGACAAGGTGCGACACGAGAGACAGGAACCAGGTGAGGCTGACTTCCTGTGTGTGGCTGTGAGGCCGTCCGTTGGGACCTGCGTGAGACTGTGTAAACATCTGCAAACACCTGGGGATTTACGACGGTGATAACAAGATCAGGTCAGTGTGACATGTCATTACATCCAATAGACGTTATAGCACAGCAGCCTGTGACGGAGGCGTTGATTTAGTTCTAGAAGTTGATCATGGAGAAGTTATTAGCGGACGTCTCCCTTGCTAGTTGACTGACCTGTTGTTGTGACAGTTTGAACCCAATTAGTTGCACTGCAATTAGACTCAGGTGAGTGCGGGAAATACATCAACAAAGCACTTTCACGCACACTGCGTGGCACTATGCTAATTTGGCAGGAAAGGTCTATCATTAGTCCTTGTTTAGTTCTGGCTGCTCGGATGACCTTATTGAATTATTTTGGTTACCCAATCCACTTATTAGTTGAAAAACATCACAAAGACATTGTTATCATGACAGTAACATCGGTGTTAGGCCATGACCTTCTCCACGACATCACCTCCTTAACACAGGCTGTACAAAGCACCATAATTATGACCGCCGCTAGCGAAGCTAGCGAAGCGGTCATATAGGGATTGTCAAAGTTTTTTTTTTTTTTTTTTTTTTTTTTTTTCCGTCATCTACTTCCTGAATTTTTGGTCAACGATACCCGGGACACCGAACCACCGGGGCACATGAAATTTGGTGGGTATGTAGCCCCACTAGACTTTTACGGAAAAATTTCATTTCGTCCCCGGGGTCCACTCCCCCCCCGTGCTGGGCCCCCCGAACCGCAAAAAAAGCAGTTTTTCCTAAATAACTACCTGAACCGTGGCACCGAGGATGAAGAATCTTTTATGGTATGTTGGTCTCAAGGGCCCACATCAATCTGGCCCATAATCACTCATTTGTGATTTGCACCCCCCCGGTAAAAAATGAAAATGCAATATTATTCTGCTTTAATCGTCCCTATCTTCAGTTAAGATGTTCAGAACTGCACCAAATTTTATGTGTATGATTGACCTGGCATTCTCTGGGGGTATGCCAAGTTTCGTAGAATTTCATCCATGGGGGGGTCTTTAAAAAAATAGATTATGTGTACATTTAGTGACTGTACACTCATTGGCCTGTAGATGGCGGTGCACACATATACACATGCACACACACACAGGCACCCACATACTATCGGTATTAGAACGGCTGATACATAATTACAAATTCAGTAGGATTAAAAGAAAGCCAAAATAAATATTCATCATCATCATCATCATGGCTGCATTTCCAGTATTGGCGATAAGTAGTCGTTTGTCCACTAGATGGCGCATCGTTGCAGTGAGACGTAATTTTGTTGGAAGTTAAACGTGGGTTGGAATACAATGGCCGCTTCCTACAAGGACTATAGTTTACCGCAGAGAACGTCTAATAAGGATAGGATGATGTTCACATGAAATGTAATTCCCATTTCTTCTTGAAGCCGAAATAAATCTGAGGATGTTTATCGGACATGCTTGGTTTTTACTGCAGGTACGTTAATCTTATAATATCAATAAGGACCTAGGCAATGTTACCGTTAGCGTTGGTTGAGTGATGGAGGCCAATTTGATTGATTGCATTTGTAGAAAACTATAAATGCGGTTATACCAAGCAAATTGATAACAGCACTGTAATTGTATCTTTCGACTGTCATTTGTTGCACGTGCTACAAAAATCATTCTGTGCAATGGAAGATTTACCAACGTTACACCGATCTGATACAGTTTTGCCTACATGCGTGAGACTGAGACGCCTGTTTATTTTGTTTGAAGTGCGTGCAGGGTGTGAGAGGGGAATCGATGTGCTTTGATTCCAGCTTGGTAGTTGTAGTCTGTGAAATTAAAAAGCACGTGTGTGTGAAGTATCCAAACAATGACACCTTCATTTCAATATGGCTGCTTTAGCAACACACCATAAGCTACTGTGTAGGCTAGTGGGTCCCATTTAGAGGTGGCTACTTCATTCGCGCTTTCCTTGACTCATGGAGCTGCGTGAATTTTATTACAACTTTTCGCCACGATATGGCAATTTAAGTCCGCTTGATACTGTAAGGCTTAAGCCATTGGTTTCCAAAGGAGATTTTATTTGTGTCGCCAGCATAGCTTATTGACAATTTATGTTGTAAATAGGCCTACCTTATAAGCCTACCTGTAGCTTAAGGAAGCTAACAGCTTTCTATTAGGATCTAGTTTGTTAGTTACAGTTTTGTCATAACTCCCTGATGCATTTTTGCATTTAGAATAGCCAGAGCGTGAACAATATCGGGTGCCTATGGACTAGGCTCGCTTGGTGAACCCAGCCTGATCTGCCCGCTATTTATTTTTTGATTTCTTAAAAGATTGAGCTTGGTCTGGTGAAAGCCAGACTAGCCATGGACCTCAGTTACACAATGCAAGGGAACATGAATCAGCCTATATTTGCACGAACAATAACGGACAACAGCTCTTCAACTTTGGCCCGTTAAAATGTGTATGAACAGTCTAGCGACGCATTTCATCAAGGCCCATTTGGACATGTCAGTTATTTGCACCACTAGTAAAACAGCATTTCGTTTCAGACTACTGTTACTTAATTTGTGCATTAACAATAACGTTTCAGACTACTGTTACTTAATTTGTGCATTGACAATAAAGTATTACATGAACTAAAGATGACTAAAATCTTATGTAGAAGAAGAAACATTCACAAAAAAATCCATCCATCCAAAAATGACCTTTGTTTTTGATAGCTGTTGAAAACGGCTGAGATGTTTTTGTAAATAAATAAATAAATAAACAAATAAATAAATAAATAACATTATGCTGATACCTTTTGCTTTTCCCAAATACAATGTAGCCTACAGGTGTAAGTGACCTTTCATCAATCCAGTTGCAATGGATGAACTGTGATGAACTGCCCTACTTGTGATTGTTTAGAGATTTTAAAGGTTTTATAACAATGCTACATCTTCTTTGGCTATTCTACAATCTATTCACCTTTTCAGCACCAGTAGGCTACTTTCTGTGCAGCCGCACACACACACTCAGGCATGCCAAACAAGCATACACAAAAGTTTCAAGAGTGGGGGATGGAGTAAAATATGGAGACAAATTGAAGTGTGCTTTATTTTCGGATGTACAGGACTGAGCGGCGGTCATATTTTGTACCGCTATGCGGTACATCTAGTTACCTTTGCCTTAATGTCATCTGTGGCCAAGATGAGATGAGGCTAAGCTCTTCCTGAAAGTGCATCTGAAAAGCAGGTACGCTTTATTTCCTTGAATTGTTTTGTCACCCATAGTTCCTCTTACTGTGGGTACATCAAACATTTTCATCTTGTGTGTCCCATTCACTAAAAGAGGTAGCCTGGAACATTTCTATCCAAACCTTGTTATTATCAAAAAGAGGTTGAAGAAGAATGGGCCTGCATGTCCAAAGTTGCAGTTGCATGTTCATTGCTCGATTTTTAACATTCTGTGGTATTTGTCTCTCAAAGTAACATTACATTAAATAATTTATCTACCATTTGTGTGTGTGTGTGTGTGTGTGTGTGTGTGTGTGTGTGTGTGTGTGTGTGTGTGTGTATGTGTGTGTGTGTGTGTGTATGTCTGTGTGTGTGTCTGTGTGTGTGTGTGTGTGATTGAGAGAGAGGGGGGAGAGAGACTCACAATGAAACAAACACACACAAATGAACCCTTGTCTCACAACTATATGTGCTCTCTTAGAAAACAATTCAATCCTCCCAATGAACCAAAAAAGGATGTCTTCCTCACTAGACTGTGTAGGCTACTGCTCACACTGAAACCAAAAGGCCTATTTTTTGCTGCCTGAGTCCTGGTGGGCCGTGCCCAGGGGAGGTGAGCAGCAGGCGGAGGTCCTCTGGAATCGGGCCCCTGTTCGGGATGGAGCTGCTCCCTCAGGGGTTGAGGTTTCACCAGGCGCGCAGTTCATTAGGGGAGATGGGCGGATGTGGCCAGGAGCTGAGAGCTGGAGAGGTGGAGGTGGAGGTGGCGGTGGAGGTGGAGGTGGCGGAGAGTAAATTAGATGTCTTGGTTGGGGTTAATGACAGTGGAGGTGCTGACAGGTGAGTGGGTGGTAGTGGGGGGTTAATCCCATGGGGGAGGGGGGGGGGGTGCGGAGGCCGCCCACGGTCTTGTCATTTGCCCCCTCCCCCCAACCCAACATCACAACCACCACCACCCCAATAGCAGGTTCCAGATCAGTTGTCTCCATGTCCTCTCTCCCCGGCCCCTATATTCACATGCGTTGGCACCAGTGGCAATCGTCTATGTCACCAATCCCTATGCGCCACCAACTGCTAAACAACAGCAGTAGTTTCTGTACAAGATGTAAATGAAACATATACTGTATGAAACCATTTTATTGTAACAACAGAAAATGCTGTAAATTCATCTATTGATTTGAAATGCTGTGTTTATTGTCCGTGATAATAGAATTATCCTTGAAAATTCTGCTAAATCAATAGATTCACACAACTTTATAATTCTAAGTTTAGTGCTCCTAAAACCCTGCTTCTTACGGTGTAAAGAAATAGCACAGCACAGTCATTCTTTCAAGCTTGTGCACTTGGATGAAGAAAAACAACACAAATACAAATGATGCTCTTTTTAAGTTCATTATTTGGGCAAGCCCTGTGTGGCAGATTTTTCGGCTGAATGTATTCCTTTTTTGCAGCCGAGTGTGGTCTGAATGTAGATGGTGACAACAAGCTGTTGTCCCCGAGGTCCTTTGAGCCTCCGAGAGCAAGGAGCTGGACACTTTCTCTCCACATCAAAATCAGTAGAAGTCTCTCGGTCCCAGAGACACTTTTGTTGCTTTGACATGGCTGTTTGTCCTTCTGTCCCACCAGAGGAGCGGCGGACAAAACAGGCCGTCCACGTCTCTCTGATCACTCCAAGACTTTTGTAACGTTCTCATTTGAATTCACACATGCCCCTATTCACGCTCACAGAGACAAGACGCTTCTTAATGAGCTGGGTAGCCTCCCTGCCAGTTTTTTTTTCCCTCTGTCTCTCAGTCTCATTCTCTCTTTCTCCCTCTCTCTCTGTCACTCTCTCCCTACTCCCTACTCTCTCTCTTTCTCTCTCTTCACTTTCTCCAATACTCTCTCCATCTCTTTCTCTCGCCCTCCCTCTCTTCCACTATCTGACCGTGCTGCCAATTATGTTAAGCCTCAGTCACATTTGCCAGCTCCTGTAAAGGACCTCCGAGTCACATGTGGGAGCGTCCAGTCAGACACATCCACAAGGCTTTGGCAGAGGGTCACTGTGTGTGTGTGTAGGGGGGGGTGTTGGTGTGTGTGTGTGTGTGTGTGTGGGGGGGGGCATACATTGGCATACATTTTATGCTTACTTGTCAGGCATGCCAAATCTGAGTAGTCCCGAGACACTTCAAGTCTCTACATGATGACTTGAATCTGCTGCAACATGCACAGTCCTTACATCTCCTTATGGTTCCAGATTAGACAAACTCTCTCCTAAATGTTCTGGAGTTGTGTTGGAGTTTCAGTTTAAAGTATTGCAGAGCATGTGTGGCCGCGGCGGTGTTATGCAAGTCCTGTTCCACTCCTGGTCAGTGGCCATGGCAGGGTGTGGGAGGAATTTGACCAGCGCTTTGTGTCTGCCCCATCTCCCCACTCTGTGAGTGCCCAGTCCTGGCTCGCCGCATCAAAGCATCACACTTAAGACCTCAGCAACGCCATTGTGGCACTTTTGGCACCATTGTCAATGCTGCAGCTGGGCAATATGGCAACTGGAGAGGAACTTCGATGGGATTGTAGTGAGAAATAGGCACACAAACAGCGGCAAACAGGGCCACCGTTGTATTTAAATGTGTCCACAGTGTCCCTGCCTGAGGAAATGAACAGGCATTTGCAAGAGGCCACATGGAGGTATGTTGCACCTGTGGTTTAGCTCAAGGCAGGTACCTGGTCATTGTAAAGATTTTTTTTTATTCTAGCAGTCTTTGTTGACAAGTTGGTGACATATTTAGGTGACACACACACACAGGGATAGGATGCAACACAGGGATAGATTTCTTCTGCTTCTCATGCCACAGATAATGTCACCTTGATTAAATATCTTGCCCTCTTAACGCAACAAAACTCATTTATTAGTATTATTAGGCTTCATGCAGGATAACACTTTCAGGTTCCTTTTATTTTTAACCAAATCCACAATTTATTTTTATTTTGTTGAATCCCATTCATTTCTAGCCATCTGTAATGCTTTCTTTTAATTGACTTTTTGAAAATGTTATAAGTGGTTGAAAGGGCTCTTACCAAGATGGAATAAGGAAATATTATTGTTCCATGAATCCAAAATAGGACAATAAAACCCCTTTGATATTGTGTGCCTTCAGCTTCTGATTGGCTTTCATACTGCTCTTCGGTGTTTTGGCTGAATGGTGATTACCTGTGCTAATAAAAATAACAATTGGCCACGAGCTTCCAATTTGATCAAATGGGGTTCATCCCTCAGCACACCAGGGTAAGGACCATTTGGATGGGTTAGAATGTTTGTTTGAAGACATTTTCTCTCAGATAATTAAGAGAAAATATCACAAAAATGTACAAGAAAATTGTTGCTATTTTTCTATATCATATTCTCATGACAGCACTGAATTTACCCATATATAAAAATGTTCAATATTATTTACATTAGAAAGTATGTGCTATCTCCAAATGGTCTATGTTTAAGCAATACACATATTTAATTTATTCTAAACTCATAAAAGTCCATAGTATAAACTCAAATTATTTGAAATTAATCATTCCCTCTGATGGTTGTGAGATCTTTTCCAGGATGCGTGAGACATGGGGCTCAGGTAAAAGCAGGCTGCTTTCTTCACTATCTCTCCATTGTTCTGCCCAGCACCATGATTGAGGAAACATAAAACAAGCAATCTGCGACACGTCCGACACGTCCTGTTGCAGGAGCGTCCATCTCCCCCACTAAGCCCTTTGTCTCCTTTTTGTCCTCGCCGAGCTTGTCGTCTTTTTTTTTATTTGTGTCCTGGCTTTCTACCGCTCTCTTTTGAACACCGTTTTACCATGACAATGGGGCGCTGGGTGCGACTGCCCCTCCAGCCCTGGCAGGGTCACCGTTGGGATCCCGGGGCAGGTTCATTCACTGGGCACAGCCAGGCCGAGTCGTAAAGCCCTTGTTCTGGGTCTGGGGGGGCGGACGGGTAGGTGGGTGGGTGGGTTGGAGGTGGTGGAGGAGGCGGAGGTGGCTGCTGAGCCCTCCCCTGGTTAAAGACCAGACAGCGTGTTGTGTCTGTGTCCACCAAAGAGAGCGAGCAGCAGGGGTGGCAGCTCTGTTGGTTTTATGTGACAAGTGCGCCTGTGTGGGGCCCGCAAGGGCACAGAGGGCTACAATTGGCCTCCTTCACCTTGAAGAGGGCCGACAAACGGCAGCGGATCTCCTTGGGCTTGACCTTTAAGTGTCTTAATGAAGTAGTGCTACGCGTGGCACAGATGTGTCCTGTCAGGAGAAATGAAATGGTTCAGGATGATGGACATTTCTTTCCCCAAGGACACGTTTTTTTGTGTTAAATCAAACCCTCTCTGTTGTTACTTAGAGAGGTTCAGGTATTTCCACCCAACAGCCCCTCAATAGATCGACCCACTCGTTTTCTCCCACCTTATTTCCAGGTCAACAAAAATAATTTAACGTTTCCCATTCTAAACCCTCCAGGATTGAGATTCACAACCAACAAAGGTTCTTGACAGGGGTGTTCTCTCTCTCTCTCTCTCTCTCTCTCTCTCTCTCTCTCTCTGCGCTCTGGCACATTTTGGAGGTCAGCCTGCCCTGGGTTTTTATGGTGCCCCATCAGGTGGCAGTGCAGTTGGAGCACCCTCCATGATTGCCTCGATTGGAGAGGGGCCTCTCCGACAGAAATCAGCAAAGCTATAATTTCGGCCCGAGGCCATTCAACCAAGCTTTGAGCCATGATTGGCTGAGAGCCGTTGATGGGGGAATGTGGTGGGGTGGGAGTGTATGTGTGTGTTTATGTGTGTGTGTGTTTTAGAGAGGCACAGTGCATTTAGTCCTTGGGAGGCCTGGCAGGGGCAAGCCTGAGCTTGCCCGGGTGATATCACACACACGTCAGGGTCTTGAGACAGGCTCTGCTGGCTATCAGTGACCTGCCCATTGTACAGGACAATAAGGAGGGCCCACACTTAATAGATGACTGGGGAAAATCACAGGCTAACGCCTACTCTTTTGAAATGCATTGCTGATACCTGGAAATGGCCGTTATCTCTAAAACACCCCTTGCAGCAGATGATGTTCTTGTATGTTCTCTCTCCACACACTCTCCATAATTTACAAAGCTGGTGTAAGTGTGTGTGTGTGTGTGTGTGTGTGTGCATTCGTGCTGAACATATATGAGTCCTAACTTTAAGCAATGAGCATGTCTTGCTTAAATGCTGGAATCTTTTTGGATTTCGAATGACTGCCAATCAAACTGCACATGACAATAAGACCAAAATCTGAACAAAGGCAAAAAAAAGCCTTTTCTCTAGCTTCTCTCTTCTCTCTACTCTATTTAGCAGGTGCTGCAATGAATTGGCCCCCACACAAGACGTGCAATCTCCTCTGATGAACCACTACCCCCCCCCACCCCCCCAATCTGATATATCCTAATCAGAGTCAGGCTCTTGCTCCGCTGCTGCGGCGGTGGCTGCTGTGGGACGCTCTCGATCTATCAGCGCGCGGCCTTAGAGGGAGCGTCTGAGGGGCCCCTAATCACGCTGATGAAATCATTACCATTCCCCCCCCCCCGGCGTGGTAACAGAGGATGGGATGGACGAGGCCCGTGATAAAATGGCCTTAAGATGCCTGATGGGCGAAACGCCGCCGAGATGGACCGCCTCGTCCAACCCACGGGCCTCATTTGCCGCAGGCTGGTTTTCACCGACACGCTCCTCATTGTGCTGCGGGGGAGGGGGGAGGGGTTGTGGAGTAGCCATCGCTGACTGCCGGCTCTATGCCAGTGGCGGCGAGCTAATTTACCTCTCGTCGCCTGCGGTGATTGGTGCCAAAGATCCCGCAGGCTTGTTATGAATTGTCATCGTCTGATTACCTTAAATGAACCAAATGGAGAGAGCGGTGGAGATGCTTCATTTCAATGCAAATCGGAGAAAAAAGGACCAGGGAGGGTGTGTGTGTGTGTGTGTGTGTGTGTGTGTGTGTGTGTGTGGGTGTGTGTGTGTGGGGGGGGTGGGGGGTGAGGGGATTTTTCTCTTTTTGCACCAGTGGCGCTAACAAGGAGAGGGATTATGAAATCTCAAATATTCTCTTTCTCCAGTAGCATGAAAAAACATGAGGTATTCTTCTTCCTCTTTATTCTAAGCCATGTTCAATGACACCTCACTAATGACCAGTTGTGAAGACGCTGGAAGCCTAGAAGCTTCCGTGCTGAGAAGACCTCCCGCGCGGCGCGTCAAGTCTGATTTCTCTTTCACAATGCAGCATCGTGGCAGCGGCGGCGGCAGCAGCCAACCCGCGAGAGATGCCGCACCTCGGGCACGGGGTCCAGGGTAAGTCCAGACAAGTCCAGACACGCTGGCTGTTTACTGATTAGACACGCTGGTAACGAACAGGAACAATGAGGCATTCCCCCTCACTCTGCCCCTTGCATACAAACCAGTTGACAGGTCTGTCAGGAAAGGGGACAGTGTGTGTGTTTGTGTTTTTTTTTCTGTGTTCATTGTGATAGACACACACACACACACACACACACACACACAGGACCATACAGCCATACAGGCACGGCAGGTGGAGGCATTTCTGATCCCTGTTCAGGTTTCACTACTGAGCAGTGCCCTCACACTGCCTGGGGAACAATGGCCACTCCTCTGACCGTTTCACCCCCTGAATGTACAATGTTGTACTGATTGTGGTGAACTGTGTGGGGAGATAATTCATAGTAATGATGGGGGTATGCTATGCTGCCATTGTGTTCAACACACATTACTTGTGGGTCTGGCTCCTGTGGTTAGGTTGAATGACAGGTACTCAAACAGGTAATCCAATAATGTAGAAAAAGGTGCGCACATCATCAGGTACTCAAACAGGACCACGTCCTTCTCTTACCTACTTGTCCATGAACAGAGCACAACCCCACAACCTCTTTCACTACCCCTCATCTTGGCCGTAACAATCACGGCAGAAATGACAGCAGCAACAGTACTGTATTTATTGACAGGGACACTGTCTTAAGAATTGGGCACTATGACAGAATACTAATTCGGCCCTGCCAATAATAATAATAATGTTGGTCATTATGTCCTATGAGGGCCCCCTGTCCGTGCAGGAACTGGACTTATGTCACCCCCATCCCCATAATGCCCTGATGTGTGGACACTGGACATAGTGGACAGAGTTGATATATTTATAGTGAGGTACTAATTATTGGCTGAGGTGAATGGTCATCGTAATGTTGACCACAGGGCCACTTCTTCTCTTACCTGTTTGTCAATAAACAAAGCCCAACCCCACTACCTCTCCTACTTCGCCTGTAACAGCCATGTTGGAAAAAAGCAGAGCCAAAATGGCAGCAGCAACAGCACTGTAATACTGGAGAAAGAAATTATTTGAGATTTCAAAATCCCTCTCCTTGTTAGCACCACTGATGCAAAAAGAAAGACAAAAATACCCTCACCCCCCAAGTTCGCACAGACCATTTTTATTCTCCAACATTACGTGGACATGGACACTGCCTAAAAGAATACTATATTCTGCCCTGCCAATAACAACAATATTGGTCATTATGTTCTATAAGGACCCCCTGTCAGTGGAACCTTGAAATCATCCTAGCTAACCCCAGCCCCCCCTAACAACACCCCTGCGGTGTGGACAGTGGACAGAGTTGATATATTCATAGTGAGGTATTAACTATGGTCATCGTACATATAAAGGTGTTAAGAGTGGAGAGAGAATGACATGGATGGATGCAATAAAGAGACAGAAAAAAGGGGACGTGTAAAATGGGTAGTGCTGCGATACTGAGCTTTGAGGGGGGGGGGTTATGGGATAGTGAACGGCTGTCAGACTGCTGGGAGTTACAGGGCCTTGGCAGCCTGTGGTCTGGAGCTGATGGCTGAGTGCTGTGAGCCGGGATGGGGGGAGGAGAAGAGGAGGGAAAGGAGAGGAGGAGGAGGGGAGTGCTCTAGGGGTCTGTGACCGTTAGCTTCTCCCTCCTTCCTTCACCTGCCAAAAAGAGCTCATGTGTTTGGTCCAGGTTTGGAATGGAGATCCTTTATAAAAAAAACACTCTTTCACACTTTAACTAAACACACACAGCAGTGCCTCTTAATGAGCCACGAGTAAACAACAGAAAACAAATATTTGGCCGTGAAGGACATTATGGACATAAACAACGGATTGGTCTCCTGGTTAATGTTCAACAAGGGGACTCAGGAACTGCTTTGAAACGGCAAATATGATTCAACCTTAGCTGATTGTGTGTGTTCCCCTCACGGTAAACAGAGAAACAAGAAAGAACCAAGAGGAGTTTTCCATAAAAATGTTGTGTGTGTGTGTGTGTGTTATATTGAGACAGTGGTGGATAGTTAGTCACTTTGTGGGGATGGAATGGCAGCCCTTTAACAACAGTGAAATTGATTCAGAACCCTTCTGCAAAATATTTATTTAGATTAAAGCATGCTGGTCGGTCAAGGTTCTTTTGATGAATACACAAGCTCGTTCATTTCTCTCTCTCACACACACACACACACACACAAACACACACACACAGGCACAGGTGGCAGATGCACACCATGCCTGGACCACAGGTCTCTTCTCCCTGCTGAAGCATGACACTGTGCTGGTAGAGGCTGCTGGTGTGTGTACGTGTGTGTGTGTGTGTGGTAAGTACAGCAGGTGTGTAATGGCCACCCCCCCCATCCCCCTCCCTGACGTCCCACCTGTGTGGCTGCTGCCCCTGAGTGGCTGCTCGCGGTGCCTGCGCACCCACCCTGCCCCCCTCCCCGTCCTCCAGGACAATGAAGAGAGAGGGCCCGTCAGTGGCCACCTGCTGCCCAGCTGCCTGGCTCACGTTTCGGGGTCGGCTTACAGCGGAGCCCCCCTCATCAGTCTCACTCAGACCCCCCGGTCCCGTCCTCCCCCACCGAGGACTCGCCTGATGGATGCCCGTCCACCTGACATTTATCATGCACTTGGGTTTTGATGGAGGTTGCATTCATGAGTGTGTGTGTGTGTGTGCGTGTGTGTGTGTGCGTGCGTGTGTGTGCGTGCGTGTAGACACTAAGGGGGTTACTGGTTGCAATATAACACGAGACATAAACAACAAGGGTGTGTGAGAGGACGTAATGTAGTCAAGAGAGGTCAACTGTCTTTTGACCCTTTTCCAGAATATTCCGGATGACTCCTTTACCGAGCTCTCCTGGGCATTACGACAGGAAGAGAGGCTGGTTATGAATACAAAGCCTACACTGAGTGTGAAACACAGAGCTCAATCAGCATCCATCCTCTCTGTGTCAGGAACACTGTTACAGGCCTCCCAACTCTAATGGCTCACACATCACCTTTAACACACCTGTTGTGACACCTGAACAACACCTCAAGGTCCTTCCCCTGTACTTCCTGTTGGCCTGAGGGAGGATCAGGGACCGAGACCTTGAGCTGGAATAGAGTTCCACCAGAACAGGGCCACACAGGACCAGAGACATCTGCCATCTTGGAGATGACAATATCTGAATCAGACTTCTGCTATCTGGAGCAGACATCTGCCAACTTGGAGATGAAAACATTAGCTAATCTAATAATCCAATCAAATTGCGTACATAAAAAAAAAATCAAGAACACTTTCATAGTAGAACAGCTGCATCTTGAAAAGATAAGTTTTAGCATGCTAGCAATCAGTTATCAGCACCAACTGTACTGAGGTTGTAGGCCTTTCCAGTAGTTAGAATCTGACCAAAATGCCTTATCATTTTCAATGATTTATTAACTAACATTGGTGAATGTATCCTGATAACAGATAATCAGGTCAGGCTATCTCTTCAGTAGTTCTCTCTTTATCGCTTTCTCTCTTTCTTTCTCTCCTCTCTCTCTCCGTGACTGATAGCTGTCTGGAGCAGTGAGAGCTGATGCTTCTTCACAGTCACAACAAACAAGTCCTTTTCCACCTGGCCACCACACAAACACCAGCTCAATCAAAATGCTCTGAAGACAAAAGTGTTGTCACATGGCCAGAAA
>NW_027468674.1:27818291-27853291 GCF_046254945.1 Alosa pseudoharengus | reverse complement strand
TGCTAGTAGTGTTTGCCTGGCGCGCGCACCTCGGCTCTGTAAGGCAGGAAGATGGCGCTGGCCAGGTTGCCCGTGATGCCACTGAGGATGTAGATGATGGAGATCCTGAGCCAACCGGCCAGTTTCTCCAGGTCCCTCAGGATGGTCATCTGAAAGAACACAGACACCAGGCAGTGCAGGATCCTACAGGAGAGAGGTGGAAGGGGGGGGGGGGGGGGGGAAAGGAGGGAGACAAGGAAAGAGAGAGAGTGGGACAACAGAGGGAGAGAGAGATTATTCTCATCAATTGATGAAGTCATAGGCCGCTGGCATACCACCACTGTTATGTGAAATTCTGAGAAAGCAGATTACTCAATACAACTGCCAAATTCATAAAACACACCCACTGCTGGCATTTTTTGTGCAGTTGCTATGCAGTGTGTACCCTGTCTAAATCGTTGCTGTTTTGTAACAGGCAGCAATACTGCGACCGATTATAAATAACTGATAGGATTGCTCAGACTAATCCCAGAGCAGACTGGCCACGCACCCAGCATGCAGGAACAGGGAGAGCCACAGGCGGTAGAACTGGTCTGGGACCTCTGGGTTGAGGAACGGCAGCAGGCCACACACGTCATCCATGCAGTGCACCTGGGTAGGGTCAAAGGTCACTGACAATTATGGGCAACAAAATGGCAAACTAATGGTGAGTTCTGAGCATCAATTATCATCATCTACCTCCCACTATGTGTAATTAATGAGGGAGGTCTGAGAATACTGCACAAAAAAACAGCTTGGCACTTTTGAGACAACATCTCCCTCTGCTGGACAGATGAGTAACTGCACTCTCAAGTGAACTAATAGTGAGACGCTTTTTCATTTGTCATTATTTGTTATTGTTCTGTGTGAAAGTCTTTCAATCTGACAAAAAGAGACCAAAATCTGGAAATCAGGTAATCTATATGTGAGACAATGACATATATGGATGGAACACATAGTGTGTTCAAACTGAGCTGGAGTGGAGTGGACGTACCTGGGAGCAGAGAGTGGCCTCCTCATGGAAGTAGCCCCTCATGAAGTCACAGTACTCTCTGGAGGTGATCTCACACCTGCTCAGGGACACAGACACAGCAACAGTGAACACGGATTCAAACTGCGCGTGGCTACGTTCTTCCACAAGAAGTATGAGTACGAGTCACAATAACCTTCAGAAAATCTTTCAAGCCAGAATGTTTACTGACAGCAGGAGCTATTAAAGCACTACATTTGAACTAGATTCCTAGCATAAAGAGGAAAGTTTACTCACTAGATTAGTGGTCCCTAAACTATGGCCCGCGAGCCGGATACGGCCTGCCACCTCATTTTGGGTGGCCCCCCAAAACATGTCCGTGGCAAATAGCATCCGGCCCGCACAGGAATACGACACCGTCAAACTATAACCTCCTTAATTTTCCCCATTCATTCTCTATGGCGAGTCGTAACAGTACACATGTACTACTTTTTTTGTCCACTGGTGGTTGTTTTGGCGCTGTTTCGAGTTTGCCATTGAAAACAGAATGAAATGTAGGCCTTCCTGCAAACAATGTAAGATAGGCCTATGCTGATTGCATCAGTGCTCAAAGTAAAAGGTTATCTATTAATTGTTAATAGGCCTAATTTCTAATCCAGTCATATTTCCGGGATAATTATTTCTATTTTTTATTCACTCGTTCAAATACTCATACAAAGACAACAGAGTTCACACAGTTCTCACCAGGTGACTGAAAGTTAGATTGATGGTCATTTCAGATGTTTTTTCCAGCACTTCATAAAACTCTCATAGTTTGAGAACTTTAAATTATTTGTAGGATATTGCTTGTCCACAACTTGAGCTGCGTATGCAAAAACACACTGTTCAGAGTTCACAAATTTTGAATAAAATATACTTTTGGGAATGCTAAAGTCTTTTTAGTATTATTTCATTTGAGCTATTTCCATGTTGAACTACATTTTATATGGCATGTTGGCAATATAAAATAAACACAGCTAACAATGGTATTAGATTGCAATAGCTTATGATTAAATGTAATGGATTAATATTCAACTAAGGTAGACTGCTGTTCACAGCACTAAGCTAATTACAGTTACTGACATACTCCACTACTACTGACATACGAGTCTCTGGCCCTCTCTTACAGCCAGGCATAGTGAGCTGGCCCTCTGAAGAAAACGTTTGGGGACCATTGCACTAGATAATCAACTGTATCTATGATATCTGTCTGCACCTCTATATCTATGATCCTCTGCATCTAAAGGCTAATAGTCCTGGCTGCATAGGCCCAATAGTGGCATGTAATTCCCAGGTTGTGGCCAGAGTAGCAGGCCTCTCCTCACCTGCCCTTGGTGCCGATGCAGCACGGCCGGCCGGTGATGGCACAGTCAATGTGGGGCAGGTTGGTGTGGTTCCCTGTGTTGTACCTGGTGCAGATCTGCGACACACAAGCAAGAAGACAGTGCAGTGAAGACAGTGCAGGTTGTTTGGTAAGAGATCTTGTTTGAGTAACTGATTTTCTGTCAAATGTGATAATGTACTGTTAAATGTGAATAAATGTACTGTTTTTATTTTTTGTTTAAAGTGGAACTCCGGCGAAAATTTACCCCATTTTGACCCCATTGACCCCATTTTGGGTAAATTTTCAGATTACAGATTCGTTGTACTGTCACGTTTGGTTAATCTATTATTCGTGCTGGGGTTGGAGGAGCTGGTAGGGGGACAGCTGGTAAGTGTTCTTAACAGTCTTCTGTAATAAACTCTGGGTTCACTAACTACGTTGTTGGTGCTTCGTTTTATGTGTAGGGACCCTGAGCAAGCTACTGATGAGGTTTGGTGCGGTTTTGAACAATATTACTGGTTAAAAAATGCTATTTGGGAAGCGTTTAGCTCACCGCTCTTAGCTAATCCATTGTTTGCGATTTGGGGCTATAGCGTATACCGGTGCAAGCTCTGTGGTGGTTGATCAACGAAAATGACTGTCTCCACGGCTTATTTGATGTGTTTTAATGCAGAAAAAGACCCTGGGGTCAATTTTCGCCGTAGTTACACTTTAAGGTTAAAGTTTATTTACTTTTCCGTTGTATTATTATTACTGTTCAAGTGGAACAACAGGTGGTTCTACTCACAGGCCATTTGGTGATGTCATCAGGCCAATCATGAGGAGACACTGAGGCTGGCTCTAGACAGATCCTGTCACAAACAGACACACAGAGCATGAATGTGTGTGTGTGTGTGTGTGTGTGTGTGTGTGTGTGTGTGTGTGTGTGTGTGTGTGTGTGTGTGTGTGTGTGTGTGTGTGTGTGTGTGTGTGTGAGAGAGAGAGAGCTTCAGTGAGTTACCTGGGGTCCTGGTGGCATACAGAACCATACTGACGCACTTTGCCATCCAAGACTGGAGCACTGGGGTGATTAGGCCACTTTACCCACACCGCCAGGGTACTCTAGGGGGAGACAGAGAGGTGGAGGGGATATTAGAATACCTTACAGTAATTACAACTAGAGAACAGGTCAATTCGGCAATATACAGCTGTATATGTGTGCCTGTGTTTGTGTATGTGTCTGTATCCTGTATCTGGCCAGGTGTATATATGTATTTGTGTGTGTGTGTGTGTGTGTCTGTGTGTGTGTAACGGTAGCCAGCAGGTACGCAGCTGTGAAGTATGTACGCTGTGTAAACCTCCCTCCCGATGCCTTAAGAGTCGTGCTAGTGACAGAGCTAGCAGCCTAAGCTTTTAGCTCAATTGCTAGCGTGCGCTCGACTCCCGAGTTCCGAGGTGCTGCTGTTTGCGGTTTCGATTCCGGGCGAGTGCAGGGCTGAGCCACGCAGTTTAACACAATGCAGGTTACATGTGTGTGTGTGTGCGCCTGTGTGTGTAAAACTCACTGAGCACTCCTCCTGGGAGGTCTGCAGGCAGCCGGAGCGGTCATTCCTGACGCAGCAGGCCGAGTGTCGCTCCTGCTCCCTCTTCTCCTGGATCAGGTCATGGACCTGCTGGTCCCGTCGCATACAGGGTGAGAACTTGGCCCCCAGGTGGATCAGCTTCTCCTGCACCACACACAAACACACAAACACACACAGAAACACCTCAGTACAAAACACACCCCAGATTTTGGAAAATGGGGAACTGATGGTGATGTGAGGTTCTTATGAAAAAAGAAAAAAGACTATTGGCACTTACTGAGCTGGGTCCAACCCAGAAGTTCTCTTGTTGTACAAACTTGACATTCTCATAAACTCCTTTGTTTCTTAGCACCTATAGCAAACACATTATCAGAGACATGACCCACAACCACGCGCACATGTCCAATGAGGTATCAAACTGATGTACTAGGCTGGAACAATTTCTGAAGTTATACGTTACATGCATAATAATCAATGCACGATGTGTCAGTTGTACTGTATATTTATTATAAAGTACCGGTACAGTAGAAATACACACAAAATGTTCCAAAGCTCTGCAAAAAGTAGTGCTCAGGTTGAAAACAAATCTGTTGGTTGTGTTACATTATGGACATGGATCATGAGAAGGCGAATGCCCTCAACACTCAGTGGAGTTGAACACTCAGAATTGCCTGGTGCTTTTGTGATGGGTGATGACTCACCGAGTCCACGGTTTCGTGTTGTGAGAAGCCAACAGGGGCGATGCCGTAGATGCACACCGACAGGATAGTGATGAGCAGGTGGACAAACGTGATCCAGTATGTGAAGAAAGGCCTGAGGCAGAAACACACAGCACCGGCAGTCTGAGAGCTGTGACTGGTATAATACCAGCATGCTTAATCTGAGATTACATGAGATTATCTATCACTAATCTTTCCTCAAAATTTATGAAAACATTCATAATTTACATATGGTCATGGAAATAAAGAAACTCAAAATAAATGTTCCATAAACACCAGTGAAATCTGTCCAGGAAGAAAACTCAAAACTTTCGGTCTACATGTGAACTGTCACCTGACCCTCGTACCTATGGTCATCCATGTCCTCGATCTGCCTCTTGACGTAGCTGTCGATGCGCTTGCGGTAGGTGCGGTTGGTGAGCCTGCCCACCATGCCCAGGCCGTAGGGGCGCTTCTCGCGGGCGAACAGTTTCTGGACAGGCACGGCAATGCGCTGGCCCCGTTTCTGCTGCCCGCTCAGGCTCACCACCTCCTGCCGTAAGCGCACCTTCGGCTGGACCAGCGGGCCCTCCTTTCCCTTACGCCAGCCCCGCTCCAGAGGCCTGGGAGAGGAGAGAGAGAGAGAGAGAGAGAGAGAGATAGAGACAGAGAGAGAGAGAGAGAGAGAGACAGAGAGAGAGAGAGAGATAGAGACAGAGAGAGAGAGAGAGAGAGAGAGAGAGATAGAGAGACAGAGAGAGAGAGAGAGACATAGAGAGAGAGAGACAGAGAGAAAGAGAGAGAGAGATAGAGACAGAGAGAGACAGAGAGAAAAACACATTATAACATATTCACAGATTAGCACACATTTATCCATATTTGTGTGTGTCCATATTCTATTCCATAGAATATATGTGTCAGTGTGTGTATGTGTGTATTATGCGTATGTGTGTATTATGTGTGTGTGTGTGTGTGTGTGTGTGTGTAAATGTGTGTATTATGTGTGTATTATGTGTGTGTGTGTGTGTATGTGTGTATAATGTGTGTGTGTGTGTGTGTGTGTGTGTGTGTGTGTGTGTGTGTGTGTGTGTGTGTGTGTGTGTGTGTGTGTGTGTGTGTGTGTGTGTGTGTGTGTGGGTGTGTGTGGGTGTGTGTGTGTTGGTGTGCTGTACTGTGTGTATGTGGGACACCGTCTGGGCGCGTACATCATGAGGTGGCTCCTCTCAAGCTCATTCTTGTCCAGCGCGCTGCCCGTCAGCTCACTCTCCTCCACCTGACTGGCCTCCGCCTCCTTAATGGCCGCTTCCGAGGGCGTCTCAAACACCTCGTCAGCATAGGTGGACATCTCCTCATGCATAAAGCAGTCCTGCACACACACACACACACACACACACACACACACACACAGTTATTAATAACACATAGTTACTACATAGGAGATAATGATATATCATCAATCACTACAATAAAATGTATTTTCCTAAACTGATGTGAAATTGAAAAACATGTATTACATGCAATCAATCACATATTGTCTGCACCTTGCATGATTTCAAAGACATACCACTACACAATAATGTACTCCTGGATAAAGGTGGTCAGTTCTGCTCTTTAATCTTATTGAGCAACTTTTTTTTTGTGGATTTATATCTATGCATTTTAGTGAAAGTGCTGCAGGACAGGTATTTCAGCTATTACTGTCACATGGAACAATAATGTGACAATTCCACAGGGTGGCAGCACTGATCCAAACTCTGAGGGTTCAGGTCAATAATACAAAACCAGGAGATCAGAAACAGAATCAATACAGTACTATGCATTTAGTATTATGCAAAAATATGATTGCTTGGTTGAGCTGATAGACTGGCAGAATCCCACTTCACTCAGTTCAAAAGTCAGTGTAGGTTACTGACAGGGAAACTGACAGTAGGCGTGCTTCCAGTCCTGTACAGGTGGTGCCGGAGTCTGGGAGGGTGTCAGAGAGAGGGAATGGCATACAGGGTGACTGGGAGTGGTGCGCTGCGTCTCACCCGTGTGAAAAAGGAGGTGTCCAGCTCATCGGGGAAGTCCACCGTGTCCTCCTCCATGAAGCTGGCGGGGGTGAAGCTGCGTCGGTGGGTCCGGCGGTGAGTGCCCTCGCGCAGGGAGCGGCCCTGGGATGGAGAGGCATGATTTCAACACCACCACCATCATCATCCATACCACTTCCCTCATTCTCACCAATGTCTTCATCATTATCAATACCATCATCATCATCCTCACTCATACCACTACCATCATCATCACCAATGTCTTTATCATGACCATCATCATCAGCATCAGTGCTGGCACACCATCATCATGACAACATCAAGGCTGATAGTGTAATGATTCTTCATTCTTCCATCCATACTCAATATAGTTCAATCTCATATGCCCCAGCATGGAAACTGCATTAAGAACTGTCACAGAGACCCACAAAAAACACCCAGATGTTCTCTCTCTCTCTCTCTCTCTCTCTCCACATCAATCCTCACTATAGATGTCTCAACCCTCATTTCCTTTTGGTTTATAAACAACACCGCCATCATCATCAGTAGCATCACCGCAAACATAACATTTATGGCAAACAGAGTGACACACACATTCATAAACACACAGTCATGGAGTTGAAGACATGCTGTACACAAATCCAGACTAAGTCAATGCAAAGTCTGTGTTGTCCTAAAAAGTGGAGCAGCAGATTACTGATGGGCAATCTGCGTCATCCTACAGACACAGACACACACACTCACACACACGCACGCATCACCACTCTCCTGCCACTATGGCACGACTCTGTTCCTCCCCACAGAAATGAATAATTTGTCCTTTAAAGGTGGAGAGGATGAGGGGTGGGGGGGTGGAGGGGGGTAGAGCACAACAAATCATTTCCCACACCATCCCCTGACTGGACTGCAGCAGGATTACTGCTCATTCTAGAATATTCTCTAGCTGACTAACAGCTGAGCATTCCACCAGAATTATGGAGGCCATCTGTTATTGTTATTTCAGGCCCAAGCGGAGGAAAGCGGGCCAAACCCTAAGCCCACGGTACAAGTCATGCCACAGATCACTTTTTACATAACACACACACACACACACACACACACACACACACACAAACAGCCATTTTTTTAACTCAAGACTGCACAAGTGCAACAGCAGCCTTCCCCTACAATCAGTCTTGGTAATCAGATCGCAGCAACCCATTTATTATGGGTGACGCATTTCAACGCTGTTTGATGAAAGGATTTTGTTAAGATTACTTTGTGGATGAATGGCAGATATGGATAACTTGGTCAAGCCTAACGTCACTGTCGGCCATTAGCCGCCAGTAAGCTGGGTGACAGAAGTTCAGAGAGTCAGATGGACGTAGGGTCTAGTCTTGCTAAGGTCATCACATCACATCAACGGCATGTACGGATAAGTGTAAGCCCTAAACTGCAAATCACCCTAAACACTAGTGGATGGACCATTTAGCAGAAGAGCATCCACATATCCCTCTGCTCCCTGCCTCCATGGCTTCCTCAAATATACACAAATACACAGTACATAATATGCCTTCTAAACCAAAGAAATCCTATCCATTACATGCACTGAGCTCACACGTCTTGGCCAAGATTGTGTGAAATACATTTTCAATTTGCACCTTTTTCCATAGGAAATGAATCCATGGCCTTGGCATTGCTACAGACTTGTTCTATTCACTGAGCTAGCAGTTGTCCAGGCAACCGGAGGAGTAAAAAAGGATCTATAATATTTCTGGATGCCTATCTGGGCCATAATGGACAACACAGCAGCCATAATGACAGAACAAGATATGCATATAGAGAAAGAAAAGAAAAAGTTTCTTTTAAATAAATAAAACGACTGAAGTGACGAAACACAGGACAGCTGTTGAAAAACAAAGGGAGAGACGTTTCTGTAAAGATTCAGTCATTTCCTTTCCAAGAAGCTGTTCTGTGTCTGTGTGTGTGTGTGTGTGTGTGTGTGTGTGTGTGCTCATTTCTGTGTCACGGTGACTCACCTTGACCAGCGCGGCGGCAGCACGGAAGCTCATCTTGGCGACGGACTCGCGCTTACGCCGTCGCGTCGGGCGTCCGAAGCCGGAGCGGGAGCTGGCGAAGGAGCAGAGCGAGGCGGCGCCGGGGGTGATGGGAGTGTGCGGAACGCTGAAGCCGTCCACCTCCTCCACCATGCGGAATGCCCGGCCACGCGCCAGTGGGTCAACAATCTGACCACAAGAACAACACTGTCAAACTCTCTGTTATGTCTGTAACAGTGAATGTTGGAGCGTAATGTCATTGTGTTGATAAAGTACACATCTGAATTATCTCCAAATTCATACAAATACATCAGCACATCTGTCTATGTATGACTCACCTTGTGCATACGGCACCTAGCTAACAAGCAAGCAACATAACATTTGGTGATGGTGGCCTAGCCCAATTATCTAACCAATTCTCCTATTATTCTCTCTATGATACTAACATATCTGTTTAGCAGCTTCTAAATGACATGATTGTAACTGGCACACACTTTGGTTCCATACATAGACATTGTTCTACTGATGACATTTCAGCCCTAATAATACATTTCCATTATTTTCTAGTGCTTGTGCAGTGATTAGCGAACAGTTTCTGGTGTGCATTCCACTTTGTATAGGCATCATCTTGACAGATTGTCAAACAATGTCCCCCATATGAGCTGAGAGCACTGATGGTCTTGTGTTATCTCACTCCCCACCTTCTGCATGCCATGCTGGGCGGCAGGCACGTAGAGTGGCGGCGGCGTCTCGGTGCTGGTCATGGACAGGTTATCCTGGCTGGACAGGTCCATCTCACGGATCACCGCCGGCTTCAGCTTCCCGTAGCGCAGGCTGCAGTGGCGCAGACTCTTCCGCTGCCATCGCTGCGTGGCGTCGCCGTCCTTGCTGACCCCGAACCAGTCGGCCGTGCCCCTGTTACCACAGACGAGACTCAGAGTTAGACGAGCGCTCACTGATCCTGGGCCTGTGACAGGATGCGAAGAGGGTGTTTGGATGTCACAGTAAACTGAGAGGGAGAGAGCTGTCTCTTCATAATTGGAGTTTAACTGAATAATCTATGTGAGGTCAAGCACATAATAACATTTCAAAACTCATCTGCATTTAATAAATTAAGCATGTCTAAGCTGAAAGAGCTTATTTTGACATTAGTTATCCTATTAGTAGGAGGCAACACATGGGGTCCAATGTCAGGATTATTTAAAGAGGAAGATCTCATTATACTTGATACAGTGTCAGGGTCAAAAACACTCACAGATCTGAGTTCTACTAAAGATAATAGATTCTCCTAAAAATAGATGATGAAATTCTGTTCTGTGCTGACATCCGGATGCATGCTGTGTGTTTCAGTTCAAACTAAACAGAATTTGGAGAAAGCTGGAAGTTTTAGCACAGGCTAAAGTATCTTGTCAGTTATGTGTGTCGTTCAAAAAATCTGACAAGTGACAACAGGAAGAAGCAAAAGAAGATGAAAACACATCGAAATCTCACCGTTATGAAATCCTACTTTATAAACAGGCCTCTCTAACTATGATCTATTGCATACAGACTGCAGGCTATCTGTTGGCCTGATCAGAACCAGGCAAAACAGAAACAACACAGGTCTATGACAGCACTTTACGCCCACATGGACCATGGGAAAGATTCTAAGGAAAGAGCACACACACACACACACACACACACACACACACACACACACACACACACACACACACACACACACATACACACACACCCCCACACCCATTCAGACAAAGAGAGAGAAACACACACAAACACACACACACACGGGGGGTGAGATGGAAGGAGGCAGCTGTTGGACTCCCAACATCTGTATCTGGTCAGCAGTCATGAGCGTTTACAAGTCACGATTATTATCATCCGTTTAGGAGTTCCACACAGACTCTCCCACGGCCTCCCACTGCCCTGTTTGATTTAAATACCACTACTACAACCACCCCACCATCACCACCACAACCACCACCTTTCTCCCTCCAACCTATACCCCCGCCCCCACACAACCCCCCCCCCCCCCCAACCCCTCCACCCCTACCATGGGTGCGCCATGACCGAAACCAACAAGAGCGTTGAGAGAGACAAATGCACAATGTCAACTGGTCTTGGAGGGGAGTAGCCAGCACTGCCAAACAGTCCCACATGAAAGTACTCCACTCCTCCCCCCCTGAGTTAGTCAGCCCGGCTTGTTTTTCTCCAGCACAGAGGTAGCTTCAGATGGTCTGAGTCACTCCACAACACTCGGGGCTTTGAAATCTGGCCACAGGCTTATTAATGTTTTGTGTTTCTGCTTCATACTGTGATGTTTGTTTAGCTGATTTCCTTCATTTGTCACACTGATAACTTATGAAATTATGTCTAATGCACATCTGATAACTTGCACATGTGTCTCTCCGAAACCTGTTTTTATAATTATATAAGTTCTGTTTTTATTCGATATCGCCTGTCATATTGTAGGCCATATGAATGCCATATGATATGTAGGTCATATAAATGGCATATGAACCTAAACTACTGAAAACGCTGAGATTAACCTGATGATTTCACTTTCTCTTTCTCACTTTACGTGTGTGAGTGTGTGTGTGTGTGTGTATGTGTGTGTGTGTCTATCTGTGTGTGTGTGTGTGTGTGTGTGTGTGTGAGGAGGTGTTCAGTGTGTGTTAAATGAAATGGGGTGTTTGTTAGTGAGGAGAAGGCTGGGAGTGTTTAGAGTGGAGAGGGCTCAGCAATAACAGATCAGCCCACAGCCTCATTACATGGGAGGCCAGCAAGGGGGGTGGGGGGGGGGGGGGGGGGGGGGTTGGTGTGACACTCATTGTGTCCCCCTTCTGCCATGCTGATTTGTGACATTGTTGGTTTCTGTCATGTCGGTATCTCTAACCTTCCAAACAGTCATCAATTGATGCACATGACTATAACTTCAGCCCCAAGGCACAATCTGTCAGCACAGCTGTAGATCCACTGTAATGTAGAACTACACAGTTTGCACACATAGGCCTTTACATTTTTGTAATCAAACCCCCTCAGTTCCTTGGTTTAATATCAGTAAAACAACCAAGTACTTTCAGAGATGGCTCTGAAAAGCATTCCTGTGTCTAATCATGATATTTGTCTAAAGTAATAGTGAGACTAAATGTAAATGTTAAGAGTTGCGCAGACTTTAATCTGATGCCAGGAGCTTTAAACAGAGGTGATGGATGGACCCCTTCTGCACCCCCCCCCCCCCCCACCCCATGGGAATTCACAGCAGTGCTAATGCTTTTACATCGCAGTGATATAGGATATGGGATAATGTATACTGTTTATGACAACTTGAAATCTCTCTTATCTTTGTTATATATATAAACAGTGAACATGCATAACATTTTGGCTAGGCACTTTCTCAAGTGTTTTAAACAGTCTGTGGCATGCTTTTTAGTTTTGCTGTGGATCAATCCAATTCTGTGCGGCGGACCTAGACTCTGAGAGTGATTATAATATTCGGTAGGTACAACAGAATAAAGAATATCACTAACTTGTGTAGCTGGTGGAGTGCAGCTGAGTCCTCAGAAAATCTAGCAAATGCACAATGCACAGAGAGCAGTCAATCAACAGGAAAGACAGAATGCAAACTAAAGTCTAGATATAAGCATAAAACACCTTTTGATGTGGAGTAGACACAACCGCATACAGAAGACCAAACACGTCTGACTATGATAAAACACTAAGGACCATTCAGTTAAACACCATGGAACACGGAAGGTAGTTAATAGCTTCTACTAAGGTTGGATATCTAGTACAAACTCCAGTCAAATGAACTATCGCCACCTCCCCTCATCACCTCTGAATACTTTCAAAACTCACTCAGAACTAACAGCTTAAAGTCATGAAGAAAAGCTACATAGTCAATCAATCCCAGTCTCAGTAACTCAGGAACTTCAGTTACAAAGGGAATATTAATTCATTAACACTAAATGAGTCTTCAAACATCCACTCAGCAGATGTAAAAATAAAACTTGAACTTACTTTATCACATCGCAACACAACCTGTTAAGAGTTCTGCTTCACACCGATCCTGCTTGACAACAGTGTGCGCACGCACAACTAAAACACTAGCCGTCCGCATGCCAAAGTATCACTCTAAGATCTTGCTTGATGATTCGCCTCAAGATGATTCACCCCATTAAGCTCACAGAGAGTCGACGCTTGATGGCTAGTTTAGTTCACCTCCTTTGAGCGACGAACCTCAGAGAAACTCTTCCAGATGAATAAAGGAGTGTGGTGAAAAGCCTACCTGTTAAGTTCATCCCAGGAGGCTGAGAAGGTCATGCCTCTAGTGAGTCACAGAGGACCGGTCTCCCTCCAACATAATGAGCTGAGAAAGCAGGCTGATAACCCTTATTCATGTACCTTTAAGAGACCGGGGGGGGAGGTGGTTACAAGCAAAGAGGAGATAAACTCCAACCAGATAAAAAAGATGCCTGATTGTCCTCCCTCGGGAGCTGTTCTCTCTTTGAAGATGGTGCTGATCACAGGGGCACCACTGATCTCTGAGTGCACGGGCTGCTCCTCTCCTCCCTCTTCTTTAATTCTGAGCTCTGTCTCCTATCCTTCTTCTCCTCCCTCTCTTTTGCTGCTGCTGTTAAACAGCCGCTCCTCCTCACGGGCTTGTTTGAAGAGTGTGTGTAAACACCCTCGTACATACCAGATGACACAGGAGAGAGGGAGGGAGAGAGAGAGAGAGAGAGAAAGAGAGAGAGAGAAGGTGCCTGAACACATGTGAAAGAGAGGCCAAGAGAGGGGATGTGCCTGAACATGAAGCCTGGTTTACAGTCCAAATGCTCACTCGTTCCCATGTACAGCACAGCAGAGACTACAGGGGCTGCAGTCCTTTCTGTTGATAGACAGTGCTGATAATGTTTTATGTTATGGTTTCATTAAACATGTATTATCTGCAGTAGCTAACATTACTGTAGGGGCCTAGGAGGAGTTGGGACACAGGAGTTGATGGAAGTTGATGGAAGTTACTGGTAACTAGAATGCAATTCAACCTTTGTTGACAGACAACTTTTGTTATAAAGCTCTGTGGAATAGTGATTCTTGTTTCATCACTCACCACTACCACGGATGACTAATAGTTGTTACACCGCTATCTACAACACCATAAATGTTACATAAATGTAATTTTTGTTAACTAAGATTAAATACAGAAAACTCTTGTGAAATGTAAACACAGCATATTATTTGGGGAAACTTCATCCAGTACACTCTCTCCTCCACTTGACGTTTAAAACACACAGCCATTGAGAGTTGTTCATGAGAATCACAAACAATCTGCTCTTGTGGTTCTGAACGGGTCCAACCGAGCCAAGTGTGCTAGCCAGGTATTTGTTTTTGGGTCCACTAATCCCTTGCATTCCATCCCTCCCCTTCACAGAGACCCTGAGCCAGACCGACCCTCAGGGAAGGATGTGGAGGCCCTGCAATTACATGCCATTTAGGAAGCAAATATTAATATGGCTGCCATTCAACGGGCGGGGCGCCTCTACTCAATCAGCTCTGCAATCCCTTGAGAATGCTCAGTCTCCCCTGATGTGTCCTGTCAGGATATGGAGCTTACGCTCAGTAAATCTTGTCTGGTAAATAACCGTGGCTGCATGTTGACATTGGGCTTGCTGTGAGGTGACTACGAGTGAGAACTGCTCATCTTATTCGTGAGTGATGGTGGGATAACCTGCATTTTGTTGGCTCTCCAATGGCTATCTTCAGAACCTGACATGTGGCTCTATGCCACACCAGCTTGTGACTATTAATAGAGACAAGTGATATAGCTGGGGCTCCATGCAATCAACATACCAGAGATATAGGAACATACTTAATAATTACATAATTCCAACTTAAATGTTTTTCTTTGTCATTTGTTTAAAACAACTAATCCAATGTTTTTAATCATTTGGATTTATGATCTTCATAAAGTCCATTTGGACTTCAGAAAAACAAACACAAATGCCTTTTCTAAACAGTGTCCACTTCCAAATCATTTCAAAGAAAACTCCCCGAGTTCAGAAGAAGTGGCATCGTTCCAAATTAACCTGTTTCTTGTTAAATCAAGTTTGACACGCTGTTGGCCTTCTGTGGGCTGAAATATAAACACACGAGAAGGATTCCAGAAAATAGAGCACACCGAGTTTGCACAGTCACCACCCGCAATATAGGAAATAGGACGGTAAACTCCACACATCTGAAGTGCCACTGTGGGTCCAGCTGCCATTGAAAGCGCTCTTATGAATGGCTACACTGAACTCCCCTGACCTCCACTGACGTGAAACTACTCAGACACTCCTTTGATGTCAAGGTAGGAACTTGAAGGCATGGTAAAAACTAAAGGCCTGTCGCATCATATGATGACCGCCTCCAAACACAAGTGAGCCCTATGAGGGGTGGAGAGTCTTTGATGTGGCACAGAAGCCTTTGTGTGCTGTGTGTATGGTGCAACAGTTAAAGAGCCAGCTAGCATTCATGTACATGATGTGTGTGTGTGTGTGTGTGTGTGTGTGTGTGTGTGTGTGTGTGTGTGTGTGTGTGTGTGTGCGTGTGTGTGTGTGTGTGTTTTTAATCACAGTATTCTCAACTGTGTGTCTGCTACGAACCATAAACAAAACATAAAAAGGGAACAGTTTGAAGAGAGAGATGATCAAGAAAGATTAAGGAACTTTAATTAAAACTGTAATTAACATTATAAACATGAACAAGAGTTGGAAGTATGTCTCTAAATGAACAATTACAATTAAACAAACTAGTGATTTAATTGCCTACAAAAGGGATTCTTTTTTTTTTTTTTTGCTGTGTTTGACTGAACAGGAAACCAAAAACTTCAATGAAATGTGTTGGAAATAACCATTAGCCCATAAAAAGCCTGGTGACATTTCTCAGCTTGATAACCTAATACCAGTCACAACAGTGCCCCTTCTGCTAACAGAGAGCACAGAATTTTTATAGTATCCTAAGTGGAAGCCGGAACACGTCATCGGACAAATAGTTTGAAAGCCTCTGGGCCTTTGGAATGAAGAACTGTCAAACAACAAGGACAACCAGTGTCCAACCTAAGTGTCCTCTGGCCAATAGGACACTTACTGGATCTGTACTTTTCTATTTCAATTCCATCATCTAGCTCTACTTCCCCTCTCGCCCACTACCGGTCCACTGATGAGTGTCTGCTGTGTCGACCATTAATTAACGCTAAGAGGTTACAGTCAAGACTCTTTCCCTCAATGATTCCTAGTTTGTGGAATAAATTAGCTAATATTCTATGCTCTTGAGATAGTGCTGGGACTTTCAAGAAATGTTTAAAGACTCTGTTCACCTTGCATTTATAATTACTTATATAAATATATAGTATTTTTTGTGCATTTATGTTTTTGCTAATATGAAAACTATTTTCATTGTTGATATTTATTATTGTTGTTATTATTTCAATTACTGTTATGCTAAGGCTAATGTAGGCGTTTTAACTTGCCTGGCTTCAACCAAAGAGGCTTCAACAAAGATTCTAGAACAGAGCTCCGCTTTAGAATCTTTGGGCTTCAACCCTATCTGATTTAGGTGCTGTTCACGTTGATACCAAAGATTCTGTAATAAACGTCACCTCGGTTACAACTGTTTGTAAAACGATATATGACGTAAACGGTACCAAAATGTACGTCACATTCAAGGGGACACTATAAAAGAGCGACACTGATCGCAATTTTCATTCTTTCACATTTTTTCCTGCGAAGACTACTGAAATGATGCTTCTCGACCAACTTACCGACGCTATTGTGTCCAAAGTAATGGATCTTGTTAACGATTGTGCCTGTGACCAGTTGGCCACGGCCACCGTATCCAAGGTTCTGAGGTCTGCGGTTCGCGCGGTCAAGAAAAGCAAGAAAACGGTGACCCCACGCGCCCGACGACCTGTGCTACCCGCGGCCAAACCCGTCGACCCCAAGCCCCGGTACCAGATCCTGGAGGCGACCTACGAAGTGATGGAGGCCTGGGAGACCGTTTGGCGACACTGCTGTGGCTGCATGACTCTTCAAACCGTCTGGACCAGAGATGTGTTCACCCACATCGGATATTACATAACCTGAACCCGCCTACTGTCGATGAATGGAAAGGCTTTATATTCAAAACGTTTATTTTCAATAAACACACTACATTTTGGCGATGGTTGTTGTTATATGATATAGTCTAGCGCCAGTAGGCTAAGTAATTCCAGTAAATCCATTGCCTACTTCAATTGCAAGTTGTAGCAAGTAGGCCTAGGCCTATTCTACAAGAGAATTAGTTAACAATTATCTTTTTAAAACTTGGGATCATAAAGTAGGCCTATCTACCTATCTATCTTTCTATATCTACTTAGCAGCCATAGCTTTCTCTAGGCAACACAATCAGTATACGATTTGAGCTGCTCCTTAACCAGCATCTCATCCCCTCACCCCCATTATTCATCCACACACCTGAGCCTCTGCTTGCACGGAGCTGTGCTCAGGAAAGTCCTGAGGCCTAGTTTAATATCTAGGAAGTCTACAGCCTCATTTTCATCTGACCCTAGGACATCCTGGGCTACAATGACTATAAATGCTTTATGATTTATTTCATGTTAGAAATACTGTACTGCAAAATGCATGTTGTGGCAAGACAAAATACCAGCGACATCTACAAAAAAAACCTCAGTGTGTGTGTATGTGTGCTACAAACATTCTTGAAGAGTCACAAGAACAAAAACGACTGGGTGTGTTCCTATTGAGTGCCACCACATAAGGTATTTTAGTAAATGGGTGGCCGTGTCTTTCAATTCCTCCTCTCCTGTTATTGAAGTCAACTGATGTCGACCACAGTGTGTATGGGTGGTTATTAAACACCTTTATAATAGGCTACAGGAATGGCAGATTGCCCAGATCACTTTGACCCAGTTTGACTTTGCCAGACCATATCTTCAGAGTCTTGCATGCAACAGACTACTGTGGGATTAGAGTGACTTTTGTGTAATTTTTAATAATCCTCACATAAATATTGTACATAGCAACATGGGAACTCAAAATTGAAAAAAATAATCTTAAACCTGTCTCCTGTCTTGTTTAGTTTAATCTGGAGTTCTAACAATAAAAGAGCAAGTTAACAACATGTATTTTTTTTTAGTGTTGTGCAAAAACAGGATATGTATTATAAAAAGATACAGAGAGCACATAACTGAAATGTAGCTGTTCTTTGGGTACAAACCCCATTCACCTCAGATGACTCTATGTTTATTATGACCGCCGCTAGCGAAGCTAGCGAAGCGGTCATATAGGGATTGTCAAAGTTTTTTTTTTTTTTTTTTTTCCCGTCATCTACTTCCTGAAATTTTGGTCAACGATACCCGGGGCACCGAAACACCAGGGCACATGAAATTTGGTGGGTATGTAGCCCCACTAGACTTTTACGGAAAAATTTCGTTTGGTCCCCGGGGGCCACTCCCCCTCCGCGCTGGGCCCCCCGAAACCCAAAAAATGCAGTTTTTCCTCAATAACTACCTGAACCGTGGCACCGAGGATGAAGAAATTTTTATGGTATGTTGGTCTCAAGGGCCCACATCAACTTAGCCCATAATCACTCATTTGTGATTTGCACCCCCCCGGTAAAAAATGAAAATGCAATATCATTCTGCTTTAATCGCCCCTCTCTTCAGTAAAGACGTTCAGAACTGCACCAAATTTTATGTGTATGATTAACCTGACATTCTCTGGGGGTATGCCAAGTTTCGTAGAATTTCATCCATGGGGGGGTCTAAAAAATTAAGTTATGTGTACATTTAGTGACTCTACACTCATTGGCCTGTAGATGGTGGTGCACACATATACACATGCACACACACACACAGGCACCCACATACTATCGGTATTAGAACGGCCGATACATAATTACAAATTCAGTAGGATTAAAAGAAAACCAAAATAAATATTCATCATCATCATCATGGCTGCATTTCCAGTATTGGCGATAAGTAGTCGTTTGTCCACTAGATGGCGCATCGTTGCAGTGAGACGTAATTTTGTTGGAAGTTAATCTTAAATGGGTTGGAAAGACACTATGCTTCCTACAAGGACAAGACTGTAGGCTACAGTAGTTTACCGCAGAGAACGTCTAAGGGTAGGATGATTTCTGCATGACATGTAATTCCCATTTCCTCTTGAAGCCGAAATAAATCTGAGAATGTTTATCGGACATGCTTGTTTTTTACTGCAGGTAGGCTACGTTAATCCTATCAATAGCAGAACGTAGGTAAAATAATGTTACCGTTAGCATGGTTGAGTGATGGAGGCCAATTTGATTATTGATGTATTTGTAGAAAACCATAAATGCGTTTATAAGCTACCAAGCAAATCGATAACAGCACTAATTGTATCTTTCGACTGTCATCTCATTTGCTTATGACCATAACCTAGGCTACTAACAGGAGCTAAGTGAGTTAGCCACAACACGTTCGCTACGTGATGGTTTTTAATGGAAAATATATAGGCTACCTGAAAGATAACCTGTCTATGATCGATCTACAATCTCCATTTAAACCAGATGTTTTAGAGCGCACGTTGAGATGTATTCAGGGCAGGGCTGTACCTACACATATTTGTTGCACGTGCTACAAAAATCATTCTTTGCGATGAATGATTTAGTACCAACGTTACAAGGGTCAGATACAGTTTTGCCTATGGCTATTCCGTGAGACTGAGGCGCTTTTTGTTTGTTCGTTTGTGCGTGTTTAGGGTGTGAGAGGGGAGTCGATGTGCTTTGATTCCAGCTTGGTAGTTGTAGTCTATGCGATTAAAAAAACACGTGTGTGTGAAGTATCCAAACAATGATAACGCTTTCATTATGGCTGCTTTAGCCACAGACCTTGAGCTACTGTACAGTGGGTTGGGTTCCGTTTAGAAGTGTCCACTTCATTCGCCCTTTCCGTGATTCACAGCTACGTGAAATGTATTACTACTGATATGCAAAACTATTAACTTTTTCGCCAAGAGGTGGCAGCTTGATACTGTAAGGTGTAAGCCATTGGTTCCAACGGAGATTTTATTTGGGTCGCCAGCATAGCCCAGCGACAATTTGTGTTGTGTAATAGGCCTAGCATAGGGCCTACCTTATATAGCTTATAGTTTGTTAACAGTCACGGTTTTGTCATAACTCCCTCTATGCATTTTTGCATTTAGAATAGCTCTAAAACCGGGGGGCGAACACGTCGCAGGGGGGGCGCCAGTGCGTGGATATCTCAATCGCAAAATTAAACAATATTTCTATCGGGCGCCTACCATGGACTAGGCTGGGTGAAAATCAAAAGATTGCGTCAAAAGATTGAGCTTAACCATTGACCTCATGGTTGCAAAATGCAAGGGAACATGAATCAGCATATTATTTGCACAAACAATAACGGAGAGTAGCTCTTCAACTTTGCCCGTTAAAATGTGTATGAACAGTCTCGCAACGCATTTCATGAAGGCCCTTTGGACATGTCAGTTATTTGCACCACTGGGAAAAACGGCATTTTGTTTTAGACTACTGGTATTTCATTTGTGCATTGACAATAAAGCTGAATATCATTTGAACTAGATAACTAAACTTATGCATATGTAGAAGAAGAAACATTCACAAAAATCCATGACATGACCTCTCTTCTTGATAGCTGTTGAAAACTGCATGGAACTGACAGGGATTGTTTTGTTTAATAATAAATAAATAAATACATTATGCTGCTACCTTCTGCTTTTCCCAAATACAATGTAGCCTACAGGTGTACCTTTCATCAGTCCAGTGGAATGGATGGACTGTGATGAACTGCCCTACTTGTGATTGTTTAGAGATTTTAAAGGTTTTATAACAATGTTACAGATTTTTTGGCCCAGAAACAAATCTATTCACCTTTGCAGCGCCAGTAGGCTACTTTGTGTGCGGAATGTGTGCAAACACACATTTCAAACAAGCATACACAAAAGTTTCAAGAGTGGGGAATGGAGTAGAAGATGGAGACAAATTCATTAATATGATTTATTTTCGCGGAATGGATGTGCAGGACTGAGCGGCGGTCATATTTTGTACCGCTACGCGGTACATCTAGTTAATATTAATACAAGGGCCATCTGTTGTTATCTTTGAGATTTCAGGTCTGTTATTTTCTTTATTTAGCTTATTCATATTTTCTTTTTTTTTTTTTTTGCAAAGCACTTCGGTGCAATGCTGTTGCTTTTAAATGTGCAATAAAAAATAAATTGACTTGCCTCCACAAAAAAAACAGCATCATCTCAACCTCATTCTGACCTTAACTAGTCATCATCTGTTATGAAGTAGCCTAATGTCTTTAGCTGTATGATTTGTTACAGCACTGTTAGGCAGAGGTGCTTTGTACTGGAGTGATGGAGAGTCAGGGTGCTCTGTTGCGTCTACAGTACCTGAGGACGGTTTTGGGCAGGGATTGGCGTCTCCGTGACGGGTAGCGGATTGCCCGCTGGCCTTTCACGGGCACGGTGTTGACCCGCTCAAAGCGAACCCTTTTCTCACTGGGCACGAGTGGCGGTGAGCGGGGTCGGGCAAGGGTGGTGGCATCAGAGAGAGAGTGTAAGCAGCAGGAAGAGACAGAACAGAGCAGGAAAAATAAATAAACAGCAGAAAAGGAGAAAAAGTGGAGTGGGAGGTGGGGGTAAGAGGAAAGAAAAGACAAAGTACAGTCAGCTCAGCTAGAAAAGAGTATTAGTGACAGAGAAGTTATTACAATAACAAGATAAAAGTTCAAAAGTTACTGCAATGAAAGTTTAAAAAGTTAAAATCCGAAGGAAGCAAAAGAGTTAAGCACTAAAAGAAAACAGTTCAGAAAGAGACAGGTGAGGACAGATTAGAACAGACACAGGTGGTAGCATATTGGCGCATGCAGGTAAGTCAGTGAGGACAGGTGGCCACTACAGCAGACATCAGTCCATCCGTTCTCCCAAAACGTAACACATGGATGCAAATGGAATTCATTGGCTTTCATATGAGCAGTCAAGCAATGACACTCTTCGCATGAAAAAACACTACATGCTCTGAAGTAGCAACACAAAGCTTAATGTCTACACTTACATGCAACAGTAGCCAGAAGCATGTCAAAACAGCACCAAACACCAAAACAGACTTTAAGGTCGCTCTCTAAGATCTCAACAAGCATTTCCTCTGAATGCTAAACTGAGTGTAAACTAGGGTATTATTCATGCTCATACTGTTATTCATGTAAAAATGAAAAGCCTCAAACCCCAAAAGCAAAGTGCAAGAGAACTCAGCGCATTACGCATAAACTCTTGGCTAGGTGTCAGTCTGAAGCAGAGGCTTTTGCTTGAGGGGATTGGAGCTAAATTACCGGGACAGCATTATGTCACTGCATGAATGATAGATTCCAGTTTCAGGCAGCAGGAGGAAATGAATAAAATGCTCAAATCCTCTTACTGAAAGAAAAGCTGAAGGATAGCTGACTACCTTACAAAGACAGACAACACAGCCAAAACTGAAACAATCTATGGGGGCTCATGTCAGCAGTCACCCATACGAGATCTACTAATCAGTCCAGCAACAAATGAGATATCCTGCAAAACGAATGGGTCACTATTCACTGGAAATGCATACAGAAAGACATGCAATATATTTAACAAAAAAACACAGTGTGTGTGTGAGAGAGAGAAATAGAGAGAGAGAGAAAGAGAGATAGAGAGAGAAAGTGTGTGTGTGTGTGTGTGTGTGTGTGTGTGTGTGTGTGTGTGTGTGTGTGTACTCCTACCTCTTGATGGTCTGTGTAATTGAGGGCTGGCGTTGCAGCGGAGGTCTTCTGGGGTCAGTGGGTTCGTAACTTGGGTAACCATGGTGAGTGTGCTCCGCTGGCATGCTAGCACTTCGCAAGAAAGCCCCTCGTTTCACCGGCTACAGACACACACACACACACACACAGATTACAGCAGAAGGTCATTAATCAGGAATAACACAGAAAGTGGAAAGATACAACATATTTTCAGTCTGATAATACAAGATGGCTTTAACACACAACAACATTTACCGAATTCATATTCAAATTCACATCCACATTTCTTATGAATTACCTAATCTTTAATACAGTTAGTTTGCAAGCCCTCTTCAAAAGACCATAGTGACCGCTTCACAGACATTAGGACTGAGGTGAAGGCCACGGGTGTACATGCACAGTGGTCAGTACCTGCACGAAGGCTGGGGCCTCGTCCAGGGAGAGCTGCGTGTTGGGGATGTCCAGCTTGAGCCAGGGCGGCTTCTTCCTCTGCAGGCTGCTGCTGCCGCTGCTCTCCGGCTGGCCTGCCTCAGCCATGACCACTCAGCTGGCCCTTACCTGCCAGCTGCACAGAGAGAGAGAGAGAGAGAGGGGGGGGAGAGAGAGAGAGAGAGAGAGAGAGAGGGAGAGAGAGAAAAAGAGAGGAGGGGGAGAGAGAAAGCGAGAGAGAGACAGAGTGAGAGAAAAAAGGGGAGAGGAATGGAAATAGAAATAGGGAGAAACAGACAGAAATAGAGATATAAATAGAGAGATAGATTGATAGGGGGAGAGAGAGAGAGAGAGGAAAAAGGGGAGAGGGGTAGAGAGAGGGGGGTCAGAGATAGATGGATAAGATGTGGGTCCTTCAATGTATACAAACATGCATGAAATCCACACATGTAAACATGCTATAAGCTCAAAACAACATGGCACTGACAACTGTAAACAACTGTACACAACATGGCACAATCTCTTCTCTCTAACTTAATCCCTCTGCTCTATCAGGGGTCTTGCACACACAGGCAACGCATCAGCCTCGCACCACATCGCTGCCAGATGAGTTCACTATTCCAAAGCCAAATTCTCAACACACATGCGTGTGATAAACACACACACAAACACACACACACACACACACACACACACAAAGCTGTATGCATAATAACAATACCAGTCCTCTGAGATAATCTCAACATCCATCTGTAAGCAGCCACACCATACTGAGAGGCGAACACCACACACACCGCACACCATGTCAGGATGCAGCACTGCCGTGTGAACAATCGGCCCCTTTTGTTAAAGAGCTTTGTGATATGGCAACATCTAATTCACCTACATGCCCCCAGGTGTTTTATACATCAGTGAGTACACAGGAAACAAGAAAAGTCTGCTCCTTGACGTCCAAGTACGTAGCTCTTCTGACTTGATCCTATTGCTCCATAATCCTGGCTTAATACTTATGTACAATGCCTTGCTGATGTGACTGTTGTGGCATGTCATCTGACCTGTTTAAACTTGATACTGAAAACTAGATCATTATGTCTCTAATCCATCGCTGGTAATGTCTGAGGTACTGTATGTAACTGTCACTACAGGGAAGGTGTGACTTGGAGACTTAAGGCTAGTTCTTGAAGTGCATGCCTGTTTTGCTCCACCAGAGGACACTCTTCCTCCAAATAACGTCCTTCTTCAAGCCCCTTACATGCTCACCATCTCACGTATGCATGGACTCTCTGTATGTCCAATGAAGTCAAGCTGAAAACGTTATAGCTAAATCTCTCATCTCCAGGCCAGACTGCCATTCATGTAATAGTAACAGGAATGACGAAGCACTCTAAAATCTCATGTCAAGCCCCTTACACACTCACCCATCTCACTGGACGTTATATGTACGGACTTAGAGTATGTAAATCAAGTCACGTTGAGAGCTTACTATACAGTAGAGATGGATTTAGAGCTATGCACTGCATCAAAATCTCTTAGTGCAGAAGAGGCTCCTTTTAAAGTTATAGTACAGTAACTGGAATGTGTTATCTACTGTACACACAGGTTCATGCATCATCAATTAATACATCAAAAGTCTACAAACATCCAGATAAGTTAAAGAAAAAGAAAGAGGAACGCTTCCCTGGGTCAAACATGTTTGTTGCAGTAAACTAAACTACAGGGTGCTCATCAGTTTTCTTGTTTCTTCATTATCAAGATAAGCACGTATGCCAAATCAGTCCGGTCAGAGTTACTACAACATTTCTACGTGGCTGATTCTAGATCAGTGCATGGGATGGACACTCGGAGAGAGAAGGAAGACAGGTGACAGGGCTGAGATAGGGAAGCCCCCACACTCCCTTGTCAATCCACTCTGCTCACGTTGAAGGCCATCCTGTGCTGGGCTTCACTACAAAACCATATGGCTCGTGTTTGGAGCCGAGTGGCCCCTCGGTGGCCAGAGTGAAATCATTTCTAACAGCGGAGGACCCCAAGGGCCACCGACCACTCCAGAAGGCCAGGCATCAAAGCAGACAGCGCCAAGAGGGAGGAGTGACTCATTGATTTAAGACGTAACGGCCTTACAGACTCGCACTGTTTTGTGGGATTCATAACCTGCCCAGAAAAAGAACGGGGCTGAAAAAAAGTTGTTTATAGGTAGTTTTAAGTCTGTATGTCAGTGTGTCTGTATGTTGCCTTAACAGTAATGTTTATGCAGGACCTTTTTTCCCCAAGGGGGTCAAACACAACCATGTGTGTTAGAAGTAAGAGCCAGGAATATTCATTAAAATTATACACTAAGGACAATTGCTATCTATCAGTGAGGAATGAGTGTGAAGTCTTTCCCACATCAATCAAGTGGACTCCTTTAAAGCCCAGCAGACACATAAATCACTGAAGCGCCAGCTGTACTTACACAAAGACAGCTAATTAAGCTAATAGCCGATGCATTATTAAACAGACAGTAGCGAGCACCACTGCCAGCAGTTGATGTCAGTGTCTGACTTGATGAATATACTAATGATGTTTGAGCGAATGTCCACAATTGGGGATTACACTGGAATTTGAAAACAGAGGAAAGATGGATGCATGTGATAACATTCATGTTCAGTGTTCAGTGAAGAGAACCCATTCTAGACACTACTAACACTCCCAGGCTGAAATAATGGCCTGGTTTGGCAACAGCTTATGGGAGAAAGACTCAATTCTTTAGTACTTATTTTGGTAACAAGGAGGTGACATATCCTTTGTGTTTGGTGGATGGTCCCATATGCCTGTATGGCAGATTGCGAGGCCTTGTGAATATTAGAATCCCTTGTCTGAGGTGTTCAAACACTTTCTGTGATGTGTGGAAGCAAATGTCACGAGCAGAGTGAATGTGGCACGCAGAGAGATAAAAAGCCTTTATCAAGCTTGGAGAGTGAAAGTGATTGGCTGTATGTGTGTGTGTGTGTGTGTGTGTGTGTGTGTACCCAGACCTGAAAACTGGGTACAGGATGTTCTGAGAGTGTGCAGGGGTTGTTTTGAATCATCTTTTTTGTTTTTTTCTCCACCATTGTAGGAGGGTGCTGGGGAAGTGCTCCATCCTGGGACACACCGGAAGGAAAGTGGCCCATTTACGGGACACAGGCTCTCTATATAGGGGGATGGCTTCTGGTAAGGAATTCCTTCAGACAGCCACAGCCCAGAATCAAAGCCTGTGGGCATGTCGTTTTTTTTCTTTTTCATTTTTTTTTTCGAGGTCCGTTTCATTTTTGAAACCCGATGTTCTCAGTGGTGGAACACAAAATTGTAGTGGCTCTTTACCGCCAGCGGCAAAAGCAGGGTCATTAGCGAGGTCCCTCGATTCAAGAGACGATGGTTCACGCGGCACCGCCAAGCTCAACAAGCCACGCTCCATTCAACACAGCCCGCGCCACAGTTTGCCTTCCCTCCCGAGCATAATACAATATAGTCAAAAGAAGGGGGAAAAAATAGACAAAACCCTACACGGAACTTGCTTTGATGTAAAGACCCGCTTTTGTGGTGAAACAGAAACCCAGTGTCCTTTTTTTTTGTTGTTTGGAGAACGTAAACACAATCCTCTAAATAGCATCCCACTGCACTCTCCCCACCACATCTCCCAGCGACATGCGCTCTCAAGCCTGTGATTTTAGCCTCCTGGACGACGTTCGGGGCCCAAGCGCCAGGGACCGGGAATCCGCTTTTCCAGCAAACACAAAAGGGGGAAGGCCATTGTTCTCCTTCATGCTCAAATGGAATTTGACACGACGCCACACCGATATCCAAGCAAATGAATTCCATGCGCATCTCTCTGATTTCTCCGCTGTCAGTTTTTGTTTTGACAACCAGATTTAGGGGTTTGGAGGGCAGACCAGCGCTAATCCTCCATGCTGTGAAATACATGACATATTTCCTGCCGTCAGATGGGTGCCACGCAGGTCATAGTGTCCTTAAACACATTGGGCTGATGAAACTATGTTCCTTCTCTCTCTCTCTCTCTCTCTCTCAATTCAATTCAATTCAAAAGTGCTTTATTGGCATGACAAATACATTGAACATACAGGTATAAGACATGGACATAACAACAGACATGGAATGTATCAATGAAATATGTGCCTAAACAGACATTTATATAGGCAGCCTATAGTATGAATTATCGTAATGTCATTTTTAAACAGAGGATAGTGAGGGTGTGTGTGTGTGTGGCTAGAGATATATCAGTGTGTGTGTGTGTGTGTGTGTGTGTGTGTGTGTGTGTGTGTGTGTGTGTGTGTGTGTGTGTGTGTGTGTGTGTGTGTGCGTGCGTGTGTGCTTCTGTGTGAGGATATGTACAAATGTATGGTTCAATGTAAGTCACTCACTGTCCCTCAGTTGGTGACAGGCAAGGATCTCTCTCTCTCTCTCAAAGCGATAATGGCAGGTCTTAGCACTTTCTGCACAATCTTCCTCATCAGTGGTCTACCACAGCATATAGTCTCCTGGGAGACACTGTGGAGATCAAATATTTTGTTTCCGACCAGCATGGTGTCAGAGCTCAGAATCTACTCTTCTAGCAAGACCTGTATGGCTCAATAAGCTCCAGACCTTTGGGTTTGGGTTTAGTTTCCATGTTTTGCTCAAAACTGCTGAGGCTTGGACAGGGTCTGGTGCTGTGCTGAACACAATCTCTGTGGTGAAATGTGGAGAATACACAAACAAATTGGTTCGCGGGTAGAGGTGGGACATTCAACGGCACTGCAAAGAGTTAGGTTACAAAAGGTCTCAACTATTTTTTACCAAGTTGGTGACTGTTGGAAAATAAACTGGACAGACATTCTTAGTGTAAACTCTTCAGGGAACCTATCCCCTTCTGCAAAGGCATGCAGAGTCCACCTTCTTCCTAAGGTCAGCTTAGTTTTTAACATCAAGCTGAAGACGGCAGACTTCAGTTCTTGCTACCTTATACCTTTGCTTAAAATTACACTCATACACTGCTTTCACACATACACTGACCTCCTAACATGTTCGAGGCATGGTAGGCTGTATATAGGATTGGGTATCGTTCAAATTCAGTCAATTTTAATTCTGCTTATTGATTCCGGTTCCTATCGATTCCTCATTTTGATTCAAAAATGTAAAAAAAAAAAAAAAAACTTTAGAGAAAACATAAATGTATCTTTAATCTTTATTGCAGGAGTAGTCTATGCTCTAAACATTGACTAAATATTCAAAAAGAGAATATTTATTTCCAAGTATTGATCAACAGACATATGATCAGAAAGATCGGAACCTTTAAGTATCATTTTCAGTTCTGGAATGTTGAATTGTGTCTAAAAACCAGCACAAAGGTCCTCTGTTGAACTTAAACACTGTCCAACAATCGAGCATCCAGGATTTTTTGCCCATTGTTTCCTCATACCATATTGCCTCCAGACTGTGTGAAGTATGACGTATGTATGGTCAGTCAAGCTCACCACTTTAATTTGCCTGCACATTCCAAGCATTTTAGCAGACATTCTCTTTTTCTTACTCTGCTGCTCTCACTCTCTCCTGCTATCAGCATAACAGTGGACCACCATTTTTATTGTGTTAACCAACACTTCCTACAACACTCCCCCACACTAAATAACTTGTGAAACAATCGCTCTATTGAAAACGGAGTGCCATTATAGAAAACGGCAAGAAATAAGGCTGCATAGATGTTCACAAACTGCCTACAAACGGCCCACGCAGTCACTGTGTACTCAGTAAGGGTGAAGTGGGTGTAAGTATGGTTTACCCCAAACACCAGAAGACCATATCAAAAATTCTGCTTCCTTGCTCATCTTTACTGTTTATGCAAGAAGCTGAGTACTAAGAGAACAATGAATACTGAAGCTCACTAACCACAGATAACCCCTTCTGGATTATAAGATCAGTGTTGTTTAAGGAAACAGAGCTTAAGACTCTTTAAGACTGCTACAGAGAGAGGGAGAGGGGAAAAGCTAGTTTGTCTGAAAGTTTGTCACATATGCGTGCATGGGAGAGATGCAAGCTGCCGATGTGCATGACAGACACAGACAGGGTGCGTGTGAGAATAAGTGTGTGTGTGTGCGTGTGTGTGTGTTTGTGTGTTTGTGTGTGTGTGTGTGTGAATGTGTGTGTGTTGCACTGGACAGAGAACAAGGTCGGCATTTTGACTCAGGCCAGATGTTACTGTTGGATGCCGAGTCTCACGTGGACAGGGCAGGGGCTCAGGGACAGGGTGTGGAGTGTGTGTGTGTGCGTGCGCACATATTTGTGTGTTTGTGTGTATGTATGTGTGTGTGTGTGTGTGTGTGTGTGTGTCTGTCTGTCTCTGTATTGGGCCTGGGCCGCACACTGCTCTGTGATGGATGACCTCATTTGAGTGTCACTTCCTTCCTGCAAGCCGTGTGGCCGCATCCCTGTACTTTGAGACTACGGCATGTGCACACAAATGCACACACACGCACACGCACATGCACACACACACACACCCACACACACACACATACTGTACACTCACACACACACACACACACACACACAATGCAGTCATGCCACTAGGGCAGACAAATAAATATTTAACCTACTGAGGAAGGAAGAAACCACATTCGACTGGTACATGACAACCACTCACAAAGCATCATAACCTAACAGACCAGCTTTGTTCCTCAATTAGATATACTGGGTATTAGAACAGAGAATCGACCTGTAAACCATCCTTTCGGGAGAGGAAGGTACCACAAGTGTACAAGAGGTCCAGTGATTCAACCAGTGAATCTGCCGTGTCTTCAGCATTTTGAACAGTGACTAACATTCTTCTCACACACTTTTGAGGAAAAACTGCATCACTTTATGAGTCAATCCCCTCTTGAATAAAAACCTTTCTTTCGGACTTCTCTGCTGAGTTGGTGATAAACACATGATGGTCTCCCGGGGTGCTTGATAACCGCCTCCGCACAGCCATTAAACAAAGAGCAGAGCTCTGTGGAGCGCCGGCTGGGATCCCGGTGTGTGAGGTGGAGTCCACCAAAAAGGCCTGTTGTTCCTCAGAGACGAACGGGTGGACAGTCTGATGCACTGTGACTGCAGGCAAATTGAGTCCGATCAGCGTGAGGTCAACAGGGGTTCCCATCCAAATGGCCAACATTACTGACTTCTTCCTCTTTTTTCCTTCTGCTTCTTCTCCTTCTTCTGCTTCCTCTTCCTCTTGTTCTTCATCTTCTACTTCTAAAGACTGCTGCTTAAGGGCCTCCCATCTGACTCCTAATTTCCTTCTTCTTCTTCTTCTTCTAAAGACTGTTGTTTAAGGGCCTCCCATCTGATTCCCATCTGCTTGCTGCTGTTTTAATTGCAGTGTGGAGTCTCATTAGTGAACTCCAACCAAGAGCAATTAGGAGTCTGTCAAATCCCTCCAAGAAACGTTCAAAAAACCAAGAGAAGCATTTATCTCTTCAGTGTTGTTGTGTGGCTGTTGTTTCAGGAGAGGGGTTTTGTGTCTCTCTTTTTTTTTTAAGCAAACCACCCAGGAGGAGAAGCTTTCACGCCGAGCTGGAATGCCACCGGGAGTCTGAGACGGTGAGACGCTGTTTGCTTTGGAGAAGGTAGCAACGTTACATAAGGCTGCGGTGAGGACAGACAATGACACGGCAAGTCAGCCATCTGTGGAGATGAAGGCCCATGACATCAATAAAAACAAAGAAAGGCTACAGTTATTTGCATTGACGATAGCGGTATGCTGAAATATGGATGTCAGTGTGTACTTCTATGTGTGTGTCTGAGAGCCTGTCACTGCAGTCATTACCAAATGCAGAGGGACACGGTGTATATATAAAATCGAATCAGACTTTCTTGCATGGCTGGCTGCTTGCTAGTCTGGGCACACAGTCTGGGCACGGCGTTCCACACGGATGCTGGGGAAATGCCTCTCATACCACCGGGCAGCCAGCGCTGCTCCGCATCATTTCAGACCATTCGTCTCCTCAAAAGCCCGGTGTTGAGTTAGCGCGAGCGCTACGCTAACAGACGGACACTAACCAACACTAACACTGACTCAGCGCCATACCACGGGCCAGTGTGGCGGTGCCAGCCGGGGTCACACCTCTGCCATCACAGACATAATCATCCCCTCTATCATTTTGCAACTGTTCTCCAGATGAGGGAAACACGTGCGCCCGCCATTTTGGCATAGGTGTTGTTTTTCATATCCTCGAAACTCCCATGTGCCAGCAGCTAGGCCTCCAGAGACGGCGCCAGTCTTTGGCAGGAACTCCATGCCCGCCCGCTATCCATCCATCATCCTTCATCAAGAGCGTGACGGGCTGATAATGAGAGTTTACTTGAGTTCATTAGACGACTGATCTATGAAATTAATCCGCCGGACGGCACCGCGAGACAGCCTGCTGAGCCGTCACGCAAATGATATCGGTAAATAGAGCAAACCTCCTCTCATTCAGTGGTGCTTAATCGACCCCGTCGACGATGAATGGAGAAATCTGTAATCACACTTAGGCCGCGTTTGTTTTTCCGCAAAAACAAAAGGTTTCTTTCTGGGTCCCTGCAGGCAGGCGGCACACAGCTGACAAGAAACAAAAAAAAATCCTCAAAGGACTGTTGTCATATGCAATGCACATCAATATCAGCAACAAGCAACATCAAAGCCCTCGTACACTTGCTGCAACGGAGAGAGTAGAAGTGCCAACATAGCTAAGCAGTTCAGGCTTGCGAATATTCTTTCCTGATTTGCACCCAGGTTATAGAGTTAAGAGGTTTTTTGAAAGCCCTTGATGGAATTATTGACACCAATCTATTAATGTCAAGAGGCTGACCTGCCGAGATGAAACAGGTGAACAGTCCTTTTTATCAAAACCATTCTGTTAATCTCAATACGACTCGACTCTGTACTGAGTTATCTCCCGCTGAACACATGGAAGTAATTTGCGATCCTTGAGTGGTTCTGATCACGGAGACAAAAACACAGTGACATATGTTTATGATATATTTCAAGGTAAAATCGTCTTCATCTCTACGTCAATCATATGAATCACATTATGTTAAAGGAACTCAATTTTGGAGAATCCACTCAAAGGGATTTTGTATAGCCTCTGCCAAAGAGATTTGCTCTGCTCTAAAAGCACCAGTGATTTTATACTCTGGTTTTTGATTAAGTTACACACTAAATGAGAGCCTAGTGTAGTAAACCACATTATGCGCAGGATTTAGCCATCTAGCTTCTGTGGAAAGCAACTCCAAGAGAAGTAGGCTAAATGCTTACTGTATTGAATACATAGCAATGGGAAAGGACATGATGTGTGATACAGTATATTTAACTGGGTATCAGTACATATACAAAGCACATTTATGCAAAGCAAGCCCATTACCATTTATGTGAACCTACAGGCTTCAGTTGGACTGGAGGAATTATCATTGTCTGCATTGAAAGCTAGCAGCTGCGGTTGATTAGCGTAGCTCTTCTAAAAATTATTCTCACAAGGTGCAGGCACTCGTCCGAACCCCAGAGCGCCTGCTGAGAAAGATGGAGGGATGAAAGACAGGACACAGTGCAAGAGGAAGAGAAAGAGAAGTCTGAAAATACTGCGGGTGGACGGGAGGTTTACGTGGCTCCGAGCCCCGCTTCGATCGGACAACAAGCGTCTCATTGTCTAGCGGAAGTCAGACGCTTTCAGTGTTTTTTGAAGTGGGCCGCGGCGTGGGGGCGACAACATGTGATCTCCATTTGCATACTTTCCAGAGCCAACCGGGGCCTGGAGCTTCTCCCAGCAGGACCCCACCACACAGGCTCAATGTGTGGGCTATCTGATCTGGGCTCCGTGTTCCCCACAAAACCACTCCGCTGCAGCGAGCAGCGCTAGCCAGCTAATTGAGAGTGTCACGGTGAGCGCAGTCACTCCCTCGTGGGCTGTAAGAGAAAGTGCTGTAGAGACCTTTCGGGCCATCTGGGCTTCAATGTGGTCATCTTTGTGAGAATCACCAGCCAGGAGCGTGGAGCTGGACATCCATCCACTGCTGTGGCACAATCAGACGAACTATTCCAGGTCATACATTTCTGCCGAGCGTATTTCATATTCCTTCTCGCTCCCCCATAAAAAAAAAAAAACTTTTTTAGAAAGACGTTTCTCATTCTTCGCGGCTGCTCACTTCAAAGAGCACGCGGGCTGTGAGCAGACAGAGCATTCTGGAAACTGTCTGCCTGAAGGATTGTTTCCAAAGCAATCTGGGGCTGGTGACAGTAGGCCAAGAGAAAGAACGCTGGATGTTATGATCTGTCACAATGGGTTGCCTATGGAGACAGGGGAGAGATCTCAGCAACTGGCACCATTTAATACACGCACACACACAAATACGCGCGCACGCACACGGACACTCACGCTTTACGCACACACACACACACATGCCATCAGACTGGGCGGGTGCTGCACACACTGCCTAAGTCAATACCGCCATCAGACGACATCAGCGCAAATGCAGACGACGTGAACCACCCAAACGTCCTTCATCTGCCTTGGCACAGACAAACCCACAGCACCGACAGAATCCTCTTTATTGAGAATCCTTGATAAGATCAGGCCAATTAGAGTCCGCGAGAATTAAGTCAATTGCCAGGAAGCTGGCATGGCCTTATGGCAATGGCTGGGCTCGGGGCAGACGTAAACCCACAGCTAATCTCCCAGTAAGCCTCATGGATCCAAGTTTCTAATTGTCAACATGGGCACACAGGCAACACGTCTTACAATGGATTCCACAGTTGGACCCAACATTGCTGGTCAAATCTCAATGAGAATTTCGTAACATCAATAACATTAAGCTGCCTGCAAATAAATCAGAAGAGGAATTTTTTTTGAACACTGGATCATTCTATACAGACCAAACACAAGGTATGGTGGAACTAGCATCCTTGTCCAGGACATTGCTTGGGGAGGTCACAGATTATTTGAAACATTTACAATTGGTCACTGACACCTCGGTGACCGGTTATCCTTGCTTCGTCGCACCAGACTCCCAGACAGCAAGGGTTGATGCGTAGTCAAAGCTATGCCAACAGATTTCATCAGCGCACACTGCCGCACAGTTAATCTTCCCTGGTAAGCCCATCACATCCAATTAACAGGAGACTGCAATTTCACCCACCGTTTATTTATTTATTTATCCCTTCACTGAAAAAAGAAATCTTTCCATTGACCTGGCGCCCCCCTAAATCAGCTTCCCACAGGCCGTGAGGTTGATCTGTAAAGCCCCTGATTGGTTCGTAATAGCGGCACTCCGCCAGTCTTGGTTAATTTACTTGATGGGAGAAGGCTGGTGATCCTGTCGTGGGGGAGAAAATTGCCCCATGCGCCATCAGGCCCGGTCTGCTCGACGCGCTGCTTTGGTGGAGGGATCTTTTGTCTTTGCTGGGTGGTTCGTTGCCGTGGTCTGTGAAAGCCCCGTTTTGGACAATGCGCGCCTTCTTGTGAGCTCCTCTCAAGCTGCGAGTTTAGCATAAGGGCTTCCTCTGTTGGCAGGCACTGTATGAAAATAAAAAAGCCAATTGCCCACAGATGCTTCGCTGACAAGAAGAAGAAAAAAAAAAATGCATGCTGAAAAGAATATTTTGTGCGGAGTGTTGGGAGTAGTGGTAGACGGGTTTCAAATCTGATAATTATGAGTGTCTAGGGTACAGAAGGGGGCACGGTCTTCCCAGCGTGCGCAACCCAGGGGCTTTCAGAGCCTGATTTTTGTCCGCTGACAGACAAAAGAGCTGACCAGCACTGAAAATGAGATGGAGCGGAGTCCAGCAGGGCAGTTTAAAGGGTCAGCTCCAGGGCTTCTGGGGAACGGACACTCTGCATCTTCTTTCTGTGGTTTCCACCAGGAAACTAATGTGCTCTCTCTCCTCTACTTCCCCTAATGGCACATGACATTAATAACAAGTCGGAGTGTTTCAACCGAGAGGAAGGCTGAGTATTACATTTCCTATTCAACAACACCAAGAATGTCCTGCTCAAATAAGGCTTTTATTTGACTACTGAATAAATACACTCATGCTCC